>NC_079166.1:24020129-24110129 GCF_947568905.1 Ostrea edulis
ATACTTAGGGTAAATGTTATTCCTGTGTGTGGTTTCTCTATTTCAATCCTGTGATAAACTTGAACACTTGTCATTTCACTGAGGTTTCTGTTCTTTGTTTTTAGCTTACCAGAACCACTGGTCCAATTTAAACCAAATTTGGCGCAAATCATTCTTGGTTGAAAGGGATTTATCATTTAAGTTTATTCAAATGAAGGGCCAAGCTCTCTCCAAGGGGAGGTAATAGCAAAATGGTCAAATTAAATAAGTGATTCAAGGTACCTTGTCATAGCATGGCCATGCTAAAGTAGGCAGATTTACAGACTTGGCGGCTGTTCAAGTATGAATATTCACCAACTTGGTGGCAGTTTGTGTATACATTAACAGTATTATGGTAGTATAGAGATTCGATACATTCTGGTTATGTAATGAATACACACATCTATCCAGACAGTTTACAAAGTATGCATTTTTAGAATACTTGATTTTCGATGGATATTATTTCTTTCCGTTTTGAAGTAACAACCGTTTTTCAATAATAAAACACCTTGTCTGTGTATAGTCAATAACTTGAATTGGAGTGTTGAAATTTACCGACTGAGTGGCTGTTAAGTATGAATATTTTTTGATTTAGTAACTCTGTGTATACATTAAAGGACATGTCACATGTTTCAAAAGTATACAAAATTATGCGCATTTTACATTTCTTATGCTTATAGTAGTTGATTCTAATAGTTAGTTCACCGCAATATTGCGATAATTAGCCACAATACGGATTTAAATCTAAGCTCCGATTTCAAAAAAGCCTCTTTTATTAGTAGGTGGTACAGTGACATCACATACACCCTTCTTCAATCAACTGAGTGTGAGAGTAGGGTTAGATATTTTTAAAATGTCAGCTTTAAGGGGCCTAATTTATTCACCATGGACAACATTTAAATTGATGTTGACAAATTCCCCGAGTCTTATATGTTTTAGCCACCAGTGCATACAAATGGTGATGTAAATACCCAAATATAGTGAGAAAAGCGAGTAAATAGTGTTTATAAATATGGGTCGCTATCTACATCAATACTTTATTTATTTTGAAATTGTAATTTGCACGTTGTTAGGAAGTGCTCCATATCTGTACTTTATGTTACGAGTTCATCTAAAACAAAAAGGAGGCATATGATACCGGTAATTTTGTGATTCAATTTAAAGTTTGGAACAATATTTTGTCATTTATAATTAGAAGTTCAATTACTTTGTATCTTTAAATTTTTGTAAATCTACCAGTTGGTAGAAACTGGGAGCACAAATTATTTGTTGTTACAAGGTGAAGGTCAGTTGATCCGAGTGTGTATTGAATTTAAAGGCCAGAACAGAATGTATATGCTGTACATAGGCCTAGCAGTGCTTAGCGTCGATATATCCATTTCCTTGCAGTTTATGTGTCTCTGTACAAGTGGTTTTTGAAAAAGTACATGGACAAAGGTGACTGGGTTTTTTTTTAAGGCAAAGTCCTTGCTCCAACCAAAAAATATTCACGTCTTTTTTTCTCGCACCTTATGATATAATAATAATAATAAATAAATTCTTTTATCTAGACAGGATAGCACAATTAGTATAAATGACTTACTAGTTTACATTGTGGTCCTGTATAAAACATATTCACAGACAGATAAATGAGAGAATAGAAAAATAGATAACACTAGAGCAAAGCTCGTTGCAAAGCAACGAGAGGTCTTCCGTCGGAGCTGTGTGACATAAAAACCTTGAACTTGACCATATGTCCTTGGGTCAGGTCCTAATGCAGCCTCAATTAACATGAAAATCTGTTGTAAGTATGAAATCTAAATGTTTCTTCATTACAGCATATGGTCAGGACAGGGTTTGTATTTTCAAAAAAGTGAACTTGACAATATGAGCATGGGTCAAGGCCAGGACACTTTCTTTGATCATATGGAAAGGACTAAGACCATGTTTAGCTATATCGGCCCTGTGGTGTGTTAAAAAATAAAGCAGAATTAATTGAAATAAAATTGTTATCATTTGATAATATAATCTTTATACCATCGCGACGTGCCAAGATTTCCCCGCCAAAACGTCAGCTTGTGGAATTCTATACAAGACAAAACCGGTATCGGTCTGGTTTTCTGCAGAAATCTCCACTTTTTTCAAATTTAGTCATATAATTCCTATAAAACACGACCTTCGATCCAGAAACTGACTGTAGTCTATCAAAATCTATCAATACAAATAAATTTTGCACGAACGATTTTTTGGATCGAAAGGTGTGCTGTTGATGAATATCAACTTTGAATTAAATCGAGAGCAATCCGGAATTATTTATTTTTGTGAGAGTTGTGGGTATTTTATTAATTATGTTGCTTTGAAAAATTAAAACAACATACTTATGTGGAGTCTACATCATTTCCATGCAGAATACACCCCTATGTGGTGTTTTTATCAAAAGCTATAGAATTTTGATGCGTAAACAAACGAATCTGCTGTCCGACAAATCGGACCTTCAATGCTATAGAACGTTTTTATTTAGACGACACCAACAGAATTACTAAGATCAAAATGAAAAGAATTTATAGAACATGCATTGATATAACTAAAACTATTGCCGATATATCGAAAGTACAACGTTAACTAGGGCAAATAAACATATAAAAGATTTTTAAGGGTGTGACGTCATAGATGTCGTGGCTTAGTGGTAGAGAGCCCAACCTTCAATCGGGAGATCCGGGTTCAATTCCTACCCGTGTCAATATTTTATTTTTTTTTTTAATTCATACTGTTAACTACATTTTTCTTGGCGTTATTGAAAAATTAATTTCTTTCAAGACACTGAAGATGAAATTATACCTGAATACAAATAAAAATAACAATCACAGAACACCAAGGAAATATGCAAGGATTACAGATTACATTTTTAAAATTCATTGAAAAAAACCAAACCAAAATACTTTATTTTCGGACTTGATTTTATTTCAAAGAATGAACCAGCAAAAGATAATGGAAAGGAAAGTTTTTCCAATGCATCTAATGTACAGAAGAAAAGTAAGAAAAAATGTGAATCCATTAGCTATTCGTCATTTCCTGCAGAGTAAGAACTTTCTTGTTGAAACCACCACATGCTATATTGTGTAGCAAGTGTAGACATGTGTGTCAGTAAATTCACATCCAACAAAATTGTCACAATCAATCTCGGCCACTTCCTGAGACAAAGTCTCTACAGAGAATTTCAATACCTCTCGACAGAACCAGGCCTGGGGTAATGGTAATTAAATGACAACCAGTTTCAATGTAATGGGGGTGTAATGGACCATTTTTGCATTACAAGTAATGGTAATGTAATGCATACTGTACTGTACATTATTTTTCATTACATTTACACTACTTCAAATATTTGATGATATTTCGAAGATTTAGAATAATTCATTTTATTAGTGATTGACTGAAGCATTTGAAACATTGATGACAATCAAATGCAATGAATAACTTAATAGATATGTTTCCTAACATTGCTGAATATTTTGTGTTCTTATGTTAATGTATAATTAAAAATCATAATACAGAAATAATTTTTCTGCCATTTCTTTAATACCTGACAGTATGTTATGTAAATGTGTAATGTAAATTCACTCTCAAGTAATGTAATACATTATATTTCAAAATAGGAGTAATGGTAATGTGAAATTTTCTAGGTAATGTAAGGCGTTACATTGCTATGTAATTGACCTCAAGCCTGGATAGAGCACCTTCTCATGCATATATGCAAGTGCCTTGGACCCAAATTGTCATTTCCTCTTTTGCAAGATTTTCAGCATTTCTTCATAGAGATCATAATTCCAACTGCAAGGTGTCCAAGATGATGAATTCAGACCTGACCAGTGTTTTTGACAATTTGATAACTTTTGACTCTACACTTTTCATCATTCAAAAAGTACATTATGACATTCATAATTCAACCTGCAGATTTTCATTTGAATCATCAAATATGAATTCTTCCAAATAATAACCCCCCCCCCCCCAAAAAAAAACCACTTTAAAAACCTCCACAGGTATATTTCAAATGACATAGAAGTGCCATGGGTTAATAAGGGTTAAACTTTAGAGTCGACATGTTTCTTCCAAGCAATATAGTCTTGTTTGGATCCAGTTTTTCCAGTTCTGATATAACTGCCTGATACTGTACAATGTAGGTGTCAATCTGGTCCCCCTATTGTGGGAATCTGTTTCCACATAACTGCTGTATAATCTGGTACCTTGCTATTGGCAGGCACAACAAGGAAGATATTCCTTCAGTGATGTCCAACACTTATCCGCATGTGTCACTGATGCCACTATCATTGATGAGTAGGAATATGGATTCTTGTCAATCTGATTCATGTCACCCTTGCCATCAATTTTTGCTGTACATATTATATCATCCTGAAATTCAAATTACTCCAGTATTATATCATTATCAAAACTATATCATAAATGAAAGGTGAAGATAACAAACAGTGATCAATCTCATAACTCCTACAAGCAATACAAAATAGATAGTTGGGCAAACACGAACCCCTGTATTATAATATTCATATAAAAGTTGTACTTTCATGCCCTCATGTATTTTCATTGATACAGAATTCAGAAAAATTACATTTATGTATTCGGTGGGAGATTGACATGTCTCCAACTAAACAATAGAGGACAGTTTAGTTACATGTACATTTCTGCATAAATAATTATATACACAAACATTTCATTTGAATTTGATTCCCCATCTAATAATTTTTGTTGTAGCTAATGTTGATATATTACATGTATCTTACTTCACAATTATCAGCAAATTCACAAAATATTTTTATCTTTCATGCTCTTTCTTGTGGTAGATGTATGGAAAAATTTAATATTCAATAATATAAAGGAGATAAGCTAACAAAAAAATATATGCTTAAATCATGGTAGTACCCATGAAATTCAACATTCTCTGAGTGATTCTATATCTAATCCCAATGCAGGCATGTAAGTTGTAAGTGTAATTGTTGAAATTAAGTTTGACATGTTTACAATTTATCTTGAAATAAGGCATATTTAAATTATAAAACCAAACTGTTCTTATGATTTTCCTGGCTTAATGGTGCTTTTAAGTATTTAAAAATTATTGAATGTAAAAATCATTCCGACTTTTCTAATCCATGTTTCTGCGTAAGGCCAAAAAATATATATATGTTAATTGGTTTCCACTTTCCCGACTACCCTAATTAAAAATTTCTGTTGACCCTAACACAATTTTTTCTATTCTCACAGATTTTGCAAATGTCATCACTACAACAAGAATATATTTATTGACTAATATGAAGTTATTTATTATGCACTAATACCAGACAGATTCCAAACCACAGAAACAGTTTTTGTTTACAGTAAATTGAAAAAATGTATCGATTCATCATATAACTTTTATTTGATTACTAAATAATCACTAAGTTAAGTTTAAACATAGTAGAATACTCATTCGAAAATTATTCAACCTATAACCCCCCACAGGCCTACATGTTACCCCAGAGACATATATACCATTATGGAAATATACATCTATATACAATTATATGTCTCTTTAACCTATACAAATACTTTTTAGACCATACAATGATACATGGAAAGTTCAAAGTGTGAAGTGAGTCAAACATCATGTAAGAAAATTCAAATAGACCCGAGAAGGTCATGCACTTGGAATTGAAAATGGCATGATCGTGAAACAGCTGATTTTTCTGATCAGCTGATATACATACAATTTTAAATCTTAACAATATATAATTATAATAGATAAACAATAAATATATGTTGACAACAGTTAACAGATTTGTTGTGGGATTTCCAACAGCCCAATGCGTGAATATTATGTGTTTGTCAACACACCACAG
This sequence comes from Ostrea edulis, assembly GCF_947568905.1. Classification (NCBI taxonomy): domain Eukaryota; kingdom Metazoa; phylum Mollusca; class Bivalvia; order Ostreida; family Ostreidae; genus Ostrea; species Ostrea edulis. The sequence continues at coordinate 24,026,012 of NC_079166.1, forward strand.
GCGCACCATACTATTCGTTCCATGCGACTTGTTTATTATTTTTAAGAGCAATTGGTACACCTATTTGGTTATACAGTTTAACGAGTAGAGGTGAAGTATATTCATATTTCTAAAACTTACGTTGAAATGCGATGAGTACATCCTCTGCAACTTCCACGAACAGCACAAACAGGCTAACGGCGCGGCGTGTGAAAATGGCCGAATGAAGGCAGGATTGAAAAATAAGGTGTGCCATTCGGGCTATAAGTAAAATAACCTTATTGCGTATTTTGAAAGAAAATTTCTTTTTCAAGATTGTATTATATATTAAACAGCTCATTGCATAATTATGTTTTACAATACGTTACCACTTCTAATAATATATAGCGACGTTGTATGACGCAATCTTACAAAGTAGAGCAAATTATAGGATTTATACTAGTAATGTAAACCTAAAAATAGTGTTCTTTCACGAACTCTACATATAAAAACCAGTACATTATAGGAAAAGAACATGTTAGAGAATATTTCTAACAAAAAATTATTCACTTTGGACGTTAGGCCGAATTTTGATAAACATGGTCTTAGTCCTTTTCTTTCAGTATTAATTAAAATTTGCCATTAGTTAGATCTATTAAGACTCTAATCAATTTTTAACTTTTAGACCTTTAGAAATGGTGCAAATGACCTTACATCAAGATTATTTATGTTATTGTCATTAATAATCTTTATGTGAAGATTGAGCTTACGGTGTATTTTTAAAAGTTGCGGTCTGGGCACATTTGCACGGATAGGCGGACTTGGTGATATCTTAAACTTTGTTTGCTGGAACTATAATTAGTGTTCGGTAATATTGCTATCTGTTCTTCCGGCTCGAAGAGACAGTCTCTTTTGTTAGATTGTCAGATATTAATGGGAAGGTTTTATGAGAAGTAGTGTTTTATGATGTGGATATCATAAAAACATTGCTTTTCACCAAGGTGCAATGGGCAATAACAGTGACGGTTTTCCATTGAAATGCAACCTGTTTTTGGACCGATAAAATGCTGAAAATTGTAAATGATGTTGTTTTTCATCCTTGGATATATGTAACATCATCCCCCCTCCCCCGACAAAAATGGTTATCCTGCTTTCCCAAAGCATCCACAGATACAGAACAGGGAACAGTGGTCAGAAAGAGGACTAATATTGGTTTGTTTCAGACCATACTTCGATGCGTCGAGTTAAAGCACCTTATCCTGCTTGGTTGTTTTTTTTTCTTTGAGTTCACCCTCGTGATTTTATGATTTATTTCAGATTTTTTGCGTCTTTACTGATCTTTGAAAATGTCGATATCTTTGGGTTTCTACGCTGCGGTTAGGGGCTTAAGTCTCGAAGCCCGCGTAGCAGTTTGTAGGCAGAAAGATAGGGGGTTGTGCATAATGCAGATTGAGAGGGCACGGTCATAAATTGAGGCTTTTGTATTCTTTTGTAAAGCGTATATTGGCAAAATTAGTGGGTAGTAGGGACTTCAACTTGCTGTGCATCCTCCTTTCACCCATGCCTGTGACTAGAAAGTCATGAACTGACGTTTGTCAATTTCGATTTTCTAAACTCTTGTTTTCATATGATTAATCAATTCTTTAATAAGTAAATCTTAATAAGGTTTTTTCATATATAAAATGATGTATCAATTTAAAGTCCTATCTCAATTTTTATTTCTAAAAAATCTAAATCCAAACCTTCCATTGACCGGCAAGTGTATTCATTTTCATGATTAATCAATTCTTTAATAAGTAAATCTTAATAAGGTTTTTTCATATATAAAATGATGTATCAATTTAAAGTCCTATCTCAATTTTTATTTCTAAAAAATCTAAATCCAAACCTTCCATTGACCGGCAAGTGTATTCATTTTCAACACCGAAATGAACGCGCAAAGACATTTTCATCAGCGTACTATCATTATAAGAGTCACGAGTCAAGTCCGTAGAAAGCAATATAGTTAGAGGCAGGCAACCAAACAGAAAATCCTTAATAGGTAAAAACAAAAGAGGTAGACATAAGGCAGATTGAAAGCAGGCACGTAACATCGTTTTTGAAAGTGGGGGGGGGGGGGGGGGGGGGGGGGAGCCAGAAAAAAAAAATTCCACTTACCAAAAAATCTTTGACAAGCAAAAAAAGAAAGAAAGAAAACGGACAATTTCCCAAAGTCAAAAATCCTATTTCTGGGGGGTGGGGTGGGGTGGGGTGGGGTGGGGTAGGTTTCAACTTTTCTGTACACCAAAAAATTTGTTCTTTACATAACATTAGCGCATTTCACTACAAAAGTGGGGGGGGGGGGGGGGGGGGGGGGGGCAACAGGCCTTCCAATGACCATTTTCATAGTAAATTAACAGTAAAACGTTAGGTTTCCTGCCCCCCCCCCCCCCGGGTTTTACGTGCCTGGAAAGGGCATGACCGTAAATTAACGATCTGTATTGTATACTGTCAAGCATATGTTGGCAAAAATATTGGAGAGTGGGAACTGGAACTTCCTGTCCTTCCACCAATCATTTGAAAAATCCGATTTTATTAAAAACATAATTTTCTGTAAATCGTTGTGTTTGCAAATTACATTAAAACGGTAATGTTTTTGTGTGTACATGTATTGCCGCTGATCGCTGGTACACATGCGATGGCTCCGAACTCGGGCAATCGAGCCATGGGTTACGTAATTGTAAACAAGAACAAACCTCGGTGTGTATGTAAAATGCTTGCAGTTAATGACTGAATGAAATGAGACTGATTCGATGTGGATTTCTGATGATTTTCTATACATGTTTAGAGTTGGTATAATCATGATAAGAACCCGTGATTTAAAAAATAAAGTTTATAAATTATTTGTTATGCTTACAAAAAGGATCCATTTTTTTCACTTTGTAGAGAATGCAGAAAGCTTGTGTATCAACTGGCTAAAGTAGAGTTAAATCACAGATTGCTTGTCCACATGTGATGAATCTCCAAAATTAAACACAATAAGACGCTTGAGATGTATATATATATTTGGGGCGCTCTTGCCTTTTTCATTTCACTTATAAAAACCGCATCTACTTGCACGCATGATTGTATTTAGATGAAATGAAATGAACCGACAAATAAATCCTTCTGTATGCAGACAATTATAAGTTAATAAAACTTAAAACTACTTCATTTTATTTAGTACGATTTTTTCTGACAATTAGAAACGTCACATACCCTTACCGTAAACTTATTGTGAGGAAAATGACAACCCGATAAATAATCAGGAAAATTGTGTAGGTTTTTTTAAATGTATGTATAACTTGACACAAATATTATGAGGTCCATTGATCACTAACTCGAAATGTTTGCGGTAGCATCTTTACAATTACTTTATAATTGAAATAAAACATAATATAATTGTTAATTAAGTATGATATAATGTAAAAGGATTCAAAATGATTTCAAACATAATTTTCCAGTAATTGATGTGTTTATTTATGCGATGGACGAAAGCCGAGTTAGCTTCGATGTTTTTGTTTTGATTATGCAAACTTGTCACTCTGGCCACCTGCGAGCGAGGCGAGAGTTGGGTTACATAACTGTATAAACAACGCTGACCGTGAAGAATGTAAACAGCTTGCAGTTATTGACCATGATTTATTATACGTTTGAACGTTTTATTTTTATGTATATTACTTATTTTAATTCTAATATGAAACAAATAAAAGATAATTTATCTCTCTCCTTTTGTTGTTGTTGAAGGTTTGTTTATGTTAAAACGAAAGAAAAAGAGAAATGTATCATTAAATAATTTGTATTTGAACCACAGAGCATGTTAAAAACCTTATTTAAAATGAATATTAGTATCTATTGTAGTCAGGTATGTTATTTTTAGCAAGTTTATTTCAGTTATACGCATGGAGAGTTCTCGCTCACTTGCCAAATGAAAATGGCTACTTGTTTACGGGTATAGCTTTTTACTCTAATATAACACAAGATTCGAACAAAATAACAATTTCATGAGATAAATAAGATGTTAAAGAACAACTTTTCCATCGGAAGCCATATCGAATTCTTTGCCGTTTTTGAGCTATAAAGCGAAAACTTTTAGGGGCCGTAGATCCCTAATTTAAGGGGCCAGCCCCTTTTTACTGGTGTCATATAAAAGCTCTTGAAATTCTACACAACTTTTATTCTACATGTCTTAACAAAATATTTTTAGTTTAAAAGATATAAAGGAAATTATGTGCAAATTTTCGCTCTTTCAGGCGTCCTGATTTTTGACCCCTCTCTATCGCCATTTTAAATGGCGAAATCAAAAAACAAAATATGATGTGCACAACTACAATGCTTCTACTTTACCAATTCAGTGTTTTCTCTGCTCCAATTATTATAGTCTCGGAGCCTTTATCTGGAAACCAAAGCCCCTAAAATTTCACTAAAAGGGAAATAACTCGCAAGCGGAAGAGAATATCCAAAATGTTTAAAAGTATTTTGAAAGTCTTTAGTAAAATGTATTAAAGCTGAAAATTTGAGCAAAATCGGTTGAGGAATGAGCGAGATATGAAGCTTCAAAGTTAGCGTCTAGGAAAAAAAAAAAAAAGAAGAATAATAAGAATAATCTTAACCAGCACAATAAGTAGAAGGTCTTTCGTTGCTACGGAAGACCTTAATTATATAAAATATATACATAAAATATGCACACGATATCACTGGGGGAAAAATAAACATATACAGCATATCTATATATCACTTATTTGAGTAATAATGCTGCAAATATGCTGATTTAAAAGATGTAATAGAACCTTCGAAAAATTGAATTTAAAAAAACCCAGTCTAAATCCTTTCTACCGACAAAACACCTTATGCAATATTATTTACAAGCTGTTTAGGTGGTAATTGGTTTTTTTGTTGGTTTTTTTTTTTTTTTTTTTTTTTTTTTTTGTCGATTAAATCTAATCTGTTTATGAAATAGCTAGCATGTCTTCACACCCGAGGGCGCATATGATGTCACACATAATGGCGCGTGAAATATCGAAAGTGAATATGCATATCGCCAGATTTGAATTTCATCGCTTTCAAACTCGAAAAAAACTACGCAAAATTTTCATTAAAACACATTTAAATTAGTTTTAGGTATGACAAGAATTAATATTGCTAAGAAAATGAAAAACTTTAGAAACATGCATTGTGTCCTTAAATAACAGAATAATGGTAGTTCAGGGATTCGACATTTATTGATATGTAAATACTACACACGTCTTTTCCGGCATGCTTATTTTTAAAATACTTGATTTTCGAACTGTATTGTGTCTTTCCGGTTTGTAATAGATTGCACTGACAAACTCTTTTACTTTAAAGTTCCGTTGGGATTCAAATTAAAATAGATCCTCAGTACCCTTTGCAGTACCCTTTGTTTGTCTTAGGAGGCGACTAAGTGGATGAAAACGCAAAAACTGAGGTCCCGTGTCATAGCAGGTATGACACGATAAAGAGCTCTCCCTGCTCAATGACCGCAAGCGCCAAGAATAGGCCTCAATTTTGTAGCCCTTCATCGTTAAGGATAACGTCTCCATGTGAGTGAAAAATTTTTGAGAGGGACATTAAACCCACCAACCTCGCTGTTCCACAGGAGAATACTTCACAAAAGTTTTTTCTTTCTTGACCATGTATACATGGATCATCTTACTTTTGGTAAATGATTTGAAAAACTCTTGAATCCACACAACTTAAGAGGGTTTGTATTATAAGGTGGTCCCGCTACTCTTGAAAAGAATTTGTTGGAATTGATTTCCCATAGAGAATTATGATCTCATATTCTGGTCCCACCTGAATCTGAGAAATTTTAATCTGAATTACCTGGGGATGCTTGCATATTAATATGATTAATGGTCCTGCTGTTATTGAGAAGATTTTTAAGATGTTCCATATAGGACGTTGATGTCCTATTGTGGTCCCACCCTACTACCGGGGACCCCAGTTTACAAACTTTTGAATCCGCATTACCTGGGGATGCTTGCATATTAAAGGTCAAGTACGGTGATTTTCCTAAAACTTGAGTTTTATACAGAAAAATGTCTGTCGTACACTTATGGATTAATTTCCATGGCAATTTTGATAAAAATCACTTGGCGTGAATTACACGGCGCTATCAAACTTTTACCAGAGCGATCGATAAATGTGTTGTGACGTGAGTTATCGCTCGTAGCTTATGACGTCATCTGAGACAACTTTCGACTGCATTGATAGTGTTTACATAGAAAAGTCCTGTATTTATGGTACAATGCGCTGCTTTGAACTGCAATGTCAAATCGGGACAGGGATTAAATATATTTCTTTTCCCAAAAGATACTAAATTTCGAAGAATTTGGATACTGAAACTGAAAAGAGACACTGAGATTTGTGACAAGCCACGAGGATCAGTGAGTGACACTTTAATTAACGAGGATCAGGTTTCCATCATCCTGTTTGACTCCAAACAAAGTGCAAAGTGATGATTAACTGGACATCCTACAAAACAAGTGGAGGGATGTATTTTAATTATATAAAAAGTTCAACCCAAAAAGGGGGGATGCACGCAATCCACCCCTCTCTACATCCACCACTGAATGCTTTAATGCGACATTGTATTCAATGGGTTTGCGATTGCACATAAAAATTAATGTCACCCATTACCTTGTTCGAATTCATTTTATTTCTTTTATTAAATGAAATATCTTTCGAATATTGTCGTACTCATACTATATTTATAAGGGACTCATCGTCATCATTTCATTTCTTCACTATATATATATATATATTGAAAAAAATAAAATATAGTAAAAATGGAAATGAATTTAATTTTAAAAACCCATTTTGATAAAACCTTATTTATTGAGAGGTCAGTCCAATTTCCAAAGCTTTTTTTTTTCAAGTTCATTATGAAAACAAGTACAAGTTTTTCCTTTTCCTAATATGCTACATTCCTAATGTGCTATACATATATATCATGAATCATTAAGGCAAAATTTCACACCTCAAAATGCTACAATTCGTTAACTTTGTGCCGTAATATATCAATTTCGCATTTGACGTGTGTTGTGAAGAAATTACATGTACTAATAGGCCTAATTTACATTTTATGATATTGTATCTACATGTAGATGGGTTTTTTTAAAAAAAAAAAAAAAGGGGGGGGGGATACAAATAACGTTGTGCACAATAAGTTTTTTTCTTTGTCTTTTGTTGTTCTTTTTTCAAAAAGGCATTTTTCAGTTAAATATATATCTAGCTAAACACATTATAATTTGAATCTGATCAATCTCATACAAATAAATCCCATAATAAAAAAAATACAAACGTGAGAGTCAATCTAGTTAAATACGCTCACAATCGCTACAATAGAGTATACGGCGAGTATCTATGAATTCTGATTTTGATTAGCCTCGATTGTGTAAAATACAAAGGTTATATTTTGATAGAACATTTTTTTCCAATATTATTCCCAATTTTCTATGGACTGGCCCGGTAAATAATTTCTAAATGAGATTCCGATGAGATATTTGTCGAACATATAAATGTATATATCATATAAATATTACTATCTAATGGTTTCGAAACGGGTGTAGGTACACACATTATAAAGGTTGAATCCCAAAACTCAAGTGTATCTACGGTATTTCATCGTCACTATCCACGGTGTTGCTAAAACTGGCAATTCCTCACAGAAATTAAAACGATGATATACAGGCGTAAACAACTACAATTGTCTCAGATGACGTCATAAGAAAGGGTGACAATCCCTTCATTCGTTTCTAAAAACAACGATTTTGGAATAGGTATTTTGCGCATTTACCTGGATTTTAAAAAAAATAAACACATCAATAAACTTTTCAAAACGGGTTTTAATGAATTATAAACTTTATTTTCAAATCTATTTTTATTACACTTGACCTTTAATGACTAATCACTGTCCTGTTGTTTTATTTATATTTATCTTCAATATTTCATGTGAAACTTTTACGGACAGACACTTAACTCTTGAACGGGGAGGGATCTTTATCGTGCCATACCTGCTGTGACTCGAAGCCTAGGTTTTTGCGGTCTCATCCGGGTTAGAATAGGTCCTCAGTACCCCTTACTTGTCGTAAGAGGTGACTAAATGTGGTGGTCTTTCGGATGAGACCGTAAAAACCGAGGTCCCATGTCACAGGATGTATGGCACGATAAAGATCCCTCCCTGCTCAAAGACCGTAGGCGCCAAGCATAGGCCTAAATTTTGAACCCCTTCACCGGCAATGATGACGTCTCCGTATGAGTGAAAATTTTTCCGATGGGACGTTAAACAATACAACCAAAGGGCTGCCCCATTTAGTCGCCTCTTACGACAAACAAGGAGTATATTGAGAACCTATACTAACCCGGATACCTACGGGACAAAACAGCAAGGTACATGTATGTTAGTCATACTTGTATTAAGGCATATCCATGCTGCGTTAATTCAAGTTTGGTAATATAGTGACCCTTAATGGTTAGGTTGAAACCACAGTATGATGTTAAAAGTTTTCATGGGAATTTTTTTAAATGACAGTGACAAAGCAACAGCAAGGCCAAAGTGACTCTAGTAAGTGATGTGGTCCATAGGTATCTTTTTTTATCAGAATAAGAACGAATGTTGATTTATTAGAGCTTGAAAAGGTGAAGATAACGAACAGTGATCAATCGCATATAAAGAATACAACATTCAGAGTTGGGTAAATACGGATCCTTAGATATACCAAAGCACTCAAAGTCAATAAAAGCGTGCAATCGATGTTGCCGGCACTTTATTAGAAAATAAGCTATATCAAATCATATTTTTTGTGTGCTATACATTCATGGACCCATAGCCTCCCTAGGCATGGTATACTTTTTATTTCCCCTTTACTTATAAACTTGGTAGGAAGCGTAGATACCCTGATTTTGTAACATACGTGACTGTCGCCGACTCAATTTTTAAAATTGAACAAGCAAATATAAAAATCTGAGAGCGTGTTTTTTAATTTTCTTTGCGTTAATATCATTTGTATTTCCTAAATTCTCATTCAATAAAAGTTTAACACCTTTTGCGTATGATTTTAAGCAGTGGTGTATATATTACTCCATGTCGCCAGATTATATTATGCGATCATAGGGTCAATTAAACACCCAATGTATGGACAAAGATTTCGTATTATCTTTATGTTTTTGATCTATTTTGGCGCTAAACTATTAAAAAACTGTGGGAAAATATTCATCAAGCGATATTTGGATGTGGCATTGAGAAGAAGTCATCATTATTCTCAAAATTTTGTATTCTGATTTTAGAAATGTAACATACGATACAATAAACTTTTTATGAAAACGTATTTGCAGAGCAAATGTTGCCCCTTTTATGAAAATCTCGTAGTGTACAGAGAATGAAAATATAAACATTTCTTTTGCAGAAGTCAATAGTTGGTCTGAAATTTGACAAACGTGTCAAGATGTAACATTCGTGATGTAACACTCGTTACCGAGAAATTAATTAAAGGGAATGATAGAACAATTTCCGGCGTATTTTTGCTCTCTCTCTGCATGATGTGGTATACGACATGAACGTCTACTATGAACATTTGAGTTTGGAAGTCAATACGTGTTAAACTTTGAGAATTAGTATTAATTTTCTCTTACGGTAAGTACTGTTACAACAACTGCAATGTTTGGTATACAATATTGATTAAGCAGATGGAATGTTTTGGTCTGAATTTGTTCTTCTGATATCAAAGAATGTATATCGTATTCGAAATATCTCGAAATTCCTCTGGTGTAAGAATTACATTGGGTAGAATGCTGGTAACATACGTTACTCAAAGTATGTTGAATATCAACTATGTTATGAAGAAACAAATGTGTTATTGTTCCCGTATTCACTAGCATATACAGATATCCTCTGCAAGAAATACAGTCCATGTTTTTTTCTGCTACTGTCCTATTTATGATACATGTAACTATGCAACTCTACATTTATCAATTTGCTAGAATTCAGCATCTTTTCATAATATATCTTAGAAATGAAGGGACTAATCTCTGATGATTGTTCTATGCAATCTTATAGAGAAATCATTCAAAAATATTTTATCTGAGTGTAACGTATGTTACCAGAAATTCTGTTACGTAATATTATTCTACTTGTTTTTAATTTTTTATTTATTTTTTCAGAAATGGCGCTTGTGAGAGCAGAAGTACAGAATAACTACCATGAAAAAAAAATGTATTAAAACATAAGAACCATGAAAAAATGTTTTAGAAATAATATTATATGCTCCCTTTGTGGCATTACTGAAAAGGTAGAATGTCTGTATAGACAGTGAAAATAAAGGTTTAACTACCGGTCATAGGCTACCATAATGATACATGTAAGTTTTGTCTCTCAAAATACTTATAAGCAACTGGTCATTTGAGTAATTTTGTATGACCTTTGACCTTGTGACTTGGAATCCAATGGGGGTCATCTATTCATAAGGGGCACCAGTGTTTCAAGTTTGATGTATATCAAGGAAAGATTTCTCAACGGTAGTTTAACTGTTGTCCTTTTGACCTCAAAATTAATAGGGGACATCTATGGCTTAAGGTTCACGTTAAATATTCATTCATAACACCGCGTGGTGGATTATACTGACAGTTTCTATGGAAAGGTATTCCAAAATAAGCAACAAAAACATAAGATTCGGTATACATTTAATCAAAATGTTGGGAAATTAAACATTTTCTTTATATTATTATTGTAAACAGATTGTTAGAAATGGGTAAATATGATTCTTTCCATTTTTTGAATAGAAATGATGTGTTTATAGTAATGAAAGGAAAAATAAGAAACATACGTTACTTTCATTGTTTATTATAACAAAGAGCAATCCAGGTTTCAAAATATGTGTCTGTTATTTCTATAAGAATCATGAGCATTTATATAACGAAACATCAATCTTTTACTTTTGTTTTAATCGCATATTTATTGCAAATTAACAAATTCAGAAGAAAAGACACATTTGGTAACATTTTTTGCTTGTCTACGTTATATTTCTATTAAAATTGGTATTTCCATTGAATTAAGTGATGTCGTTATGATTTTGCAACATCAATCGTAAAGAATAACTGATGATCACATCGTTTTGGCATAATATTTTCATGGATGTAATGTTGTGTAAGTGTTGAAACATACGTTACATAATTATAGCGCTACTTCATTTACATACAAAAAAGCTATCGTTCTATATCTATTGCTAGTCTTTTGTTTTCATGTTTCATACATATTGAACTGTTCGAGAATATTTGTTAATCAATTTTATTTTCTGCCATTTCAAAGATATTGAAAGTGATATCTAGTCGTTTATTTTGCGCTCTTAAAATCTTATTGCTGACTTTTACAGCAGATAATTTCTTGTTGTGTTGATTAAATATTTTCTTTGAAAACCTGTATTTATTGCCTTTCGCAAATTAGAAAAATATATGCTCAGTCAATTCCAATACAAGTTATGGAATAATACATGGAAAATTAATGTTTATCTTACATATTATCATGTTAAGGACTCAGTAACGAAGGTTACATGTGAGAAAAATCTCGAAAAATATACCATACTTTGACCTACTGTAAAAAAAAAATCTGTCATACTTAACTTGAAACAATTTGAGGTGAATGTTCAACAGATATTTACCATTAATAAACGCATGTTACCATATATATTTTGAATGGTCGCTAAACTATGATTTTGAAACCCTTAATTGCACGCATTTATTGACTTTGGGTGAAAGGTGTCTATAGCAAGTATATATATGTGAGCATTAGTGAAAGATACGTAATCAAATGATCTCTTTGCAGAGTTGAATATATCATGAGTAAGTCATGTGATGTTGGCTAATAGAAATAAATGGGTAGAAATGTATATATAAAGAGAGCAAATACTATCTTTTTGCATGTTTTAGCGGCCATATAAATGAATGAATGAAAAAGTGAACATAACAAAAATTTCAATATTATCAACCATTTAAAGATTAACAATTTCATAAATTGTATCAAGAAATATTGCCCCGAAGACTGAATCGGTTGACTGGGAAGAGTAAGCCCCCACCCTATCGCCCAGTCACAGCTGATGTGAGCCACCTTATTCATAAGACTAGGATGGGTAGAAATCGATTAATCCATGAGTCCTCACATCCATGTGATGCATTTTCGACGTCATATAAACTCTCATAATATTATTGACTGATCTGTTTTGATCTTGCAAACTCGCACCTGGTTGAGCTTGACCCGAAAGTATGAACTTGCATGTATTAATCGATTTCTATCCATCGTAGTTTTATGAATAAGTTTGTATAGATTTACATATAAAAACTCCTATGTAAATACATCGCTCTTTTTCTCTCTCTTTAGATGTAAATGCATCTCATATTAACATATAGATGAATTTCTATTTTGTACAAGAAGAAAAAAATTATACCAAAATTTCTTATCTACCACAACAAAGCAATTCTCTTTTGTTTACATATCAATAAACACCCAAAGTCAATAAAAGCGTGCAATTGAGGGTTTCAAAATCATGGTTTCTCGACAATTCAAAATATATATGGTAACATGCCTTTATTAATGGTAAACATCTGTTGAACACTCACCTCAAATTGTTTCAAGTTAAGTATGACAGATTTTTTTTTACAGTAGGTCAAAGTATGGTATATTTTTCGAGATTTTTCTCACATGTAACCATCGTTACCGAGTCCTTGACATGATAATATGTAAGATAAACATTAATTTTCCATGTATTATTCCATAACTTGTATTGGAATTGACTGAGCATATATTTTTCTAATTTGCGAAAGACAATAAATACAGGTTTTCAAAGAAAATATTTAATCAACACAACAAGAAATTATCTGCTGTAAAAGTCAGCAATAAGATTTTAAGAGCGCAAAATAAACGACTAGATATCACTTTCAATATCTTTGAAATGGCAGAAAATAAAATTGATTAACAAATATTCTCGAACAGTTCAATATGTACGAAACATGAAAACAAAAGACTAGCAATAGATATAGAACGATAGCTTTTATGTATGTAAATGAAGTAGCGCTATAATTATGTAACGTATGTTTCAACACTTACACAACAGTACATCCATGAAAATATTATGCCAAAACGATGTCATCATCAGTTATTCTTGACGATTGATGTTGCAAAATCATAACGACATCACTTAATTCAATGGAAATACCAATTTTAATAGAAATATAACGTAGACAAGCAAAAAATGTTACCAAATGTGTCTTTTCTTCTGAATTTGTTAATTTGCAATAAATATGCTATTAAAACAAAGGTAAAAGATTGATGTTTTGCTATTCAAATGCTCATGATTCTTATAGAAATAACAGACACATGTTTTGAAACCTGGATTGCTCTTTGTTATAATAAACAATGAAAGTAACGTATGTTTTTTATTTTTCCTTTCATTACTGTAAACACATCATTTCCATTCAAAAAATGGAAAGAAACATATTTACCCATTTCTAACAATCTGTTTACAATAATAATATAAAGAAAATGTTTAATTTCCCAACATTTTGATTAAATGTATACCGAATCTTATTTTTTTGTTGGTTATTTTGGAATACCTTTCCATAGAAACTGTCAGTATAATCCACCACGCGGTGTTATGAATGAATATTTAACGTGAACCTTAAGACATAGATGTCCCCTATTGATTTTGAGGTCAAAAGGACAACGGTTAAACTACTCTGGACATACGCTATTGTCCGTTGAGAAGTCTTTCCTTGATAGACATCAAACTTGAAACACTGGTGCCCCCTTATGAATAGATGACCCCCATTGGATTTCAAGTCACAAGGTCATACAAAATTACTCAAATGACCAGTTGCTTATAAGTATTTTGAGAGACAAAACTTACATGTATCATTATGGTAGCCTTTGACCGGTAGTTAAACCTTTATTTTCACTGTCTATACAGACATTCTACCTTTTCAGTATTGCCACAAGGGGAGCATATAATATTATTTCTAAAACATTTTTTCATGGTTGTTCTTATGTTTTGATGCATTTTTTTTTTCATGATAGTTATTCTGTACTTCTGCTCTCACAAGCGCCATTTCTGAAAAAATAAATAAAAAATTAAGAACAAGTAGAATAATATTACGTAACGGAATTCCTGGTAACATACGTTACACTCAGATAAAATATTTTTTAATGATTTCTCTATAAGATTGCATAGAACAATCATCAGAGATTAATCCCTTCATTTCTAAGGTATATTATGAAAAGATGCTGAATTCTAGCAAATTGATAAATGTAGAGTTGCATAGTTACATGTATCATAAATAGGACAGTAGCAGAGAAAAACATGGTCTGTATTTCTTGCAGAGGATATCTGTATATGCTGGTGAATACGGGAACAATAACACATTTGTTTCTTCATAACATAGTTGATATTCAACAAACATATCGTTAATGATGATATTTTGTCAATATGTAGTTCAATATTTGATGTCTAATCAAGCATTTCATTAAGTAGCATACGTTACTTTGAAAAACGTGTTACCAGCGTTCTACTCAATGTAATTCTTACACCAGAGGAATTTCGAGATATTTGGAATACGATATACATTCTTTGATATCAGAAGAACAAATTCAGACCAAAACATTCCATCTGCTTAATCAATATTGTATATCAAACATTGCAGTTGTTGTAACAGTACTTACCGTAAGAGAAAATTAATCCTAATTCTCAAAGTTTAACACGTATTGACTTTCAAACTCAAATGTTCATAGTAGACATTCATGTCGTATACCACATCATGCAGACAGAGAGCAAAAATACGCGGAAAATTGTGATATCATTCCTTTTAATTAATTTCTCGGTAACGAATGTTACATCACGAATGTTACATCTTGACACGTTTGTCAAATTTCAGACCAACCAATGACTTCTGCAAAAGAAATGTTTATATTTTCATTCTCTGTACACTACGAGATTTTCATAAAAGGGGCAACATTTGCTCTGCAAATACGTTTTCATAAAAAAAATTATTGTATCGTATGTTACATTTCTAAAATCAGAATGCAAAATTTTGAGAATAATGATGACTTCTTCTCAATGCCACATCCAAATATCGCTTGATGAATATTTTCCCAAAGTTTTTGAATATTTTAGCGCCAAAATAGATCAAAAACATAAAGATAATTCGAAATCTTTGTCCATACATTGGGTGTTTAATTGACCCTATGATCACATAATATAATCTGGTGACATGGAGTAATATATACACCACTGCTTAAAATCATACGCAAAAGGTGTTAAACTTTTATTGAATGAAAATTTAGGAAATACAAATGATATAAACGCAAAGAAAATTAAAAAACACGCTCTCAGATTTTTATATTTGCTTGTTCAATTTTAAAAATTGAGTCGGCGACAGTCACGTATGTTACAAAATCAGGGTATCTACGCTTCCTACCAAGTTTATAAGTAAAGGGGAAATAAAAAGTATACCATGCCTAGGGAGGCTATGGGTCCATGAATGTATAGCACACAAAATATATGATTTGATATAGCTTATTTTCTAATAAAGTGCCGGCGACATCGATTGCACGCTTTTATTGACTTTGAGTGTAAAACAAAAATCTATATTTTATTCTGGTACCTTAGCTGTAGATAAATACATATATATTCTATTCTGGTACCTTAGCAAGACCTGTATACATATACTGTAGATAAATACATCTATATTCTATTTTGTTACCTTAGCGAGACCTATTTTAAATTGCTCAAGCCTTTTAATATCTAGATATTCGACATTTCTGCAAAATAAAGTAAAAAAAAATCACACAAACCGTAAGTACTGTGCATCTAAATATAAATGTAAGTCAACCAAGAGAAATAGTTCTTGTATACGTCTCGGTCGTGATTTTTATAATTATAACATTTTGCTATGAAAGTCAACTTCTCTGTTTTGGGGGGGGGGGGGGGGGGGGGGGGTTGTGCTTAATTTTTAGCACGTTCACCTCCGTTGATAATCTATTTTTGTTTTCAAAATACGTGACTGGCGCTTAGCATTCCACCCCAACCATGATTATTTTCTTTAAAAACTTTTACTACATTCTATGATCCGCATGATTTCAGCTTCTCCATCGTCCACTTTCCATATCTGTGTTGCATATTCCATTATCACCTGCATATGCTGTTTATGTCTCTCAACTGATTCGACACGCAAGAGTTTGTTCTGCGTTTGATCCGTTTTTAAATCAAGGATGGCAACTGGCGAACAAGTTGATGTTACAGGGGTTTCAACAGTCTTGTTTAAAGTCAACATTTCACAAACTCTGTGGTCAGAGTGGCAATGCAAATTGTCATCTGTATGTTGTGTTTCATGCCAATTGTTAGGCCATTCTTTACACACTGATTTGGACCACGAATTACTCCATTTACCCGATAAAGATAAAGTGCTCACGGCTTATATGACCGGTCTACAGGGGATGCTTACTCCCCCAGACACCTGATCACACCCCTAGGTTATTCTTGGGTCTGTGTTTATCCAGCTCTTAATTTTCATTCCTTATAGGAGCTTTGGGATTGATCAATGTTCGTGATCTTCACCTTATCTATTTCATTGCACTGAAAATGCCTTATTCCTTTGTTTTCGGTACAGTATTTCATTTCAAACTACAAGTGCTTTCGATGCTTAGGATTTTGTGAGAGAATCATTACCTTGTTGTAAGCCAACTTTATATTCGAAGTCCCCCACAAACCTCATCAAATACACATCAAGCCATTATGATACTTTCCCTCCATCAATATTATACGTGTTTAACAATGAAGTGGTTCTTTTTATCATCATTGAGACCATCAGTAACCCTGTATAAAATCAAGACATTTCTTCCTCCGTTCAGGAAACCTTTTCGTCCAAAACTAGAATTCAACAAAAAGTATTTTCTCCAACGAGCATTTAATTCATCCAATCAATGAATGAATGAATTAAATCCAAAGGTGAAGATAACGAACAGTGATTAATCTCATAACTCCAATGAGCACTACAAAATCGAGAAGCGGACAAAGACTGACACCTTGATATACCAGAGGTGGGATCAGGTGCGTAGGAGGAATAAGTATTCCCTGTCGACCGGTCACACTAGCCATGAGCCCTATATCTTAATCAGGAAAACGGAGTTATCCGTAGTCAAATCAGTGTGCCAAGAACGGCCTAACAATCGGTATGAAACACGTCAGACAGTATATCACCCAATTATAGGCTGTATTGGCAAACTAGATCGTTATAACGACCATATAATTTTTCAACGAGACTGTTGAAACCCCAGCACCATCAACTTGTTTGTCAGTAGCCTGACTCGGTTTAAAACCTGATCATACACAGAACGCACTCTTGCGTATCGAATTAATTGGGAGATAGAAACATCATATGCAGGTGATAATGGAATATTGCTACAAAAATGAAAGGTGAAGATAACGAACAGTGATCAATCTCATAACTCCTATAAGCAATACAAAATATAAAGTTTTGCAAACACGGGCCGCTGGATATACCAGACATGGGATCAGATGCCTTGGAAGAGTAAGCACCCCCTGTCGACCAGTCACACCCACCGTGAGTCCGATATCTTGATCAGGTAAACGGAGCTATCCGTAGTCAAAATCAGTGTGCCAAGAACGGCCAAACAATCGGTATGAAACCCGTCAGGCAGTATTTGACCCCATGATAGATTGTATTCGCAAACTAGATCGTTATAATGACCATAAATTTTGCGAAATGCTGACTTTAAACGAAACTGTTGGAATATGGGAAGTTGACAACGGAGAAGCTGAAATCATCCCGTATGTCTTAAAGTTGAGTTGGTAGTTTGCCTTTAATATTAATTTTCAATAAAATATCTAAGTACGAAGCAGATATGGAGGACTCCGTGCTGTCTTTTATCTCAAGTTCACTGAAATATATCAAATCGACATATGAATGAAGATGATTAATGTTCATAATCAAATGAAACATTGTTCATATAACTAAATATTATTTTTAAAAACGGTTGTATTCATATCATTTACTTCTTAAAATTATTATGAAATTAGATAAAAAAAAATTGTTCCCAATCCAAGCCTGTAAATTATCGTGAGGAGTGGTAGTGTAAGGTGTTCTTTAGAATTTTTTTTTTTTGATCTCCATTTGATTTGCATTATTTATGGGATATTTGTGGCACAGTACGTTTGACGTAGCTTTTTCGTAGCTGTTAATATTTTCGTGAGGAGCAAAGATAGAGATTTGGAAGAGCATTTATTCGATCTAACGATGTATCTTTGTAAGGGTTTCTGTGAAGTCCAGTATTGGTACGGTAACTGGTATTCATTCATGCAAGGCGAAGATAACGAACAGTGATCAATCTTATAACTCCTACAAGCAATACAAAATAGATAGTTGGGCAAACACGGACCCCTGGACACACCAGAGGTGGGATCAGGTGCCTAGGAGGAGTAAGCATCCCCTGTTGACCGGTCACACCCGCCGTGAGCCCCATATCCTGATCAGGTAAACGGAGTTATCCGCAGTCAAAATCAGTGTGCCAAGAACGGCTTAACAATCGGTATGAAACACGTCAGACAGCATTTGACCCAATGCATAGAATACCATCTCATTGACTGGTATATTTTAGATGTGTTTAAAACTGAAGCATGATTTTGAAGAACTTTTGATATGGTAGTTTGAGGATAAGTACGATTACCAAATGCCAAATGTAGTATATAGAATTACGATTGGAAGTTTACATCTGGGACATAACGGTCAGATTGTGACAGTTTAAATTCTCGTGTGTGAGTTTAGCTTGGCGGTATACGAGCATCGGCCTCTTTGAAAACTTTTATTAGACCTAGTGATTTATTATCAATATATTTTATCTGTAAATAATTGTTAATAACTTAAATCTTTGAATTGTCTGTGTTTAATTTTGCTGGTCACAATAAGGTTTATTCTGACCCATTACACAGACCATGTGGTATTTGAATTTTTAAGATATAGTGTTAGACCGATGCATTCACAAGTAATCCCTCCATGTACATCTCTGTATTGCTTATAAAAATGTAAATGAGAAAATCATTGTACTTAGTTATGCTCAAAGAGTGATTTGTTGTATGTTTCATATAATCAATCAATATCATATCATCATCATCATCCACATGATTTGCTTGATCACTTCTACTTACAAAATGAAATATGCATCAATATCGTGTGTTTATTCGGGTGATGAAAAGGTTAGGGACCCCAAAAAATGTGTCTAATCTACATGTGGCATGGTAGTTATGCTCGCCAGGTTCTTCATATGTATTCTTTGTGGTGAAGACAGGGGTCCGTGTATACTCAACTGTTCGTAGATATTCCTTATAGGAGTCATGAGATTGGTCACTGTCCGTTATCTTCACCTTTTCATAGTATTTTTGTTCCAAACAAATTGCTATATACTAGGTTTAGACAACGTTCAAATCATTTCATTCCAGCCCTTTTTTCTTCTTCCAGATTTCCTCCAGTCAGATTAATTGATTCCAACGGTTATGACTATTATTGGAATCCATAAAACATATACACTTAATATACAAAAATAACCCACCAAAGTTCATTTAGAGTGTGCTTCAGATACGATATAATTACAAAGTGGAAATTTATACATGGAGGTAACACAGCTTGTCATTTATTAACATATTTCAATCTGAAGTGCTAAATATATCTTTAAATCATCTTTTGTTCAAAGGTCAATCGGTGATTAGCGAATTTTACTTTCTTAACTATGCCAAATGTAAGAGATTACAGCTGTGGATAAAGCTAAGCATTAATTTGAAATACAAGTGTACGGTTTGCCTCACCATTTTTGTAATTGATAGCAATTATTGAAAAAATAACACATCAAATAATTACAAAGGCCAAAGCAGGTAAATAAGATTTTTCATCGCAAGATGGCGGAAAATGGACGTAACTTGCAGTGACTTATTGTCACGTGATATAGCTGGATGTAGATAGGAAGATATAAAACCTTTCGAGACAAAACGAAACACGACACACATTTACTTGATCAGCATGTACAGAAGATATACACAATATAAGCTATATCATTAGTGTGCGTAATGATGAAATAAATGCTGTTATGCATATACATAAAAATACTGGTTTACGTCTTAACTTCAGCCCATAGGCCAGAACATTGATGTGTATGTGTTAGCAATTTCAAAAGGTATTAGAGGATTAAACATTATTTTTGAAGAATTTATCGATGTGTAAACTCCGGACATTTTACTCACAAACTGAATGTTTGATTCTTATAATTCCAATTCATTCACTCTATTAACAATTGCAAAAATTTGAATAGTTTCCGCGCACTATATGTTATTTGTTTTCAGGCGTGTATGAATAAATCGCGTTTTCGGATTCATTGATGTATAAACTCTTGTTCAGCTTTATTTTTGTCCAATCAAAACAATTGTAATAAATAACATTGGAATTATATAATGATGCATAAGATGTAGGGAATTCCGATTGCTTCAAACACATTTATAGATGAAAAAAATTGAATTTTTTCTTATCTTTAAAGTGAGATATAATTATGTTCAACTGATAATATATATTACTCATTGTATTTATATGAAAACAATTTATAGTAAATTAGAGAGATGGTTACATCTACGCAATATTTTGCTAAATTAATCGACAAAGCTTTCTTACATAGTTCATATTTCTCTGTCGGCACATTTTAAGATGATGCAAACTAACTTACATCATTCGAACGGCACTGGATATGTTTAAATGGTCTTCAATATGCGATAAAACAATGACAATACAACCTCACATTGGGTCAAATGCTGTCTGACGTGTTTCATACCGATTGTTAAGCCGTTCTTGGCACACTGATTTTGACTGCGGATAACTCCGTTTACCTGATCAGGTTATAGGGCTCACGGCGGTCAACAGGGGATGCTTAATTAGTCCTCCTAGGCACCTGATCCCACCTCTGGTGTGTCCAGGGGTCCGTGTTTGCCCAACTATCTATTTTGTATTGCTTGTAGGAGTTATGAGATTGATCACTGTTCGTTATCTTCACCTTGCATGTAGTAGCAGGTAAAAATGGTAAGACTACTAATTTTTACTAGTTTTGAATTAATGGCAATTCGGGAGAGAACCTACATAGCCTATGCCTGTTGCCCGATCCTTTTCGGTTTCTCAATAAAATATGACGAAATCAAATCAAATGAATCAATTGTATCAGTGTTAGAACAGGGTTTCAGCAAAGTTCATCGTCAGAAAGAAAAGCATTTTCAGACATATTTACGATACCCTGTAACAAACCTTTAAAGGAATTATTTGTAGAGGAGAAGAATCTACACATAAAATAAAACGAGTGCTCAATTAACTCATCGATTACCTCTCACACAAAGTACCTGAGAGTACATTCATCGCAGGTGTCCGTAGCAATCGTTTTAACCAATCAAAACTCCCAAATGCTCGACCCGGTGTATTTATAAGTGAGAGATAATTGGATGGTGTGTATATGTTTGATCCTAGGGAGTCATCATCATGCATAGGTTACAGGTATGTAAGCATTCCTAAACTTTTTGTTTTTATCAATACTATACTCTTTCGATGTGCATTGAACGCGAAAAGATGATCAGATAAATGGAGTAATCCGTAGTCAAAATAAATGTGCCAAATCTAAAAGTTGCAGATTAGAATGTCTCATACATAATTATGCAATTTAAATTGGTGAAGTATAGGTTAGATGCGTTATAAATATGTGTCTGTTCGCTACTTTCAATTCCGATTTATTTGATCGAATTAAAACTACTAGCCTTCTAATATCCCAATACATTATACATGGATAAGTTTTTAAATCAAGACAGGCTACAGATAAACAAGTTGATGTTACAGGGGTTTCAACAGCCTCGTTTAAAGTTAGTATTTCGCAAATAAATTTCACGGTCGTTAAAATGATCTAGTTTGCCAATACAACCTATATTGGGTCAAATACGGTCTGACGTGTTTCATACCGATTGTTATACCGTTATTGTCAAACTGATTTTGACTATGGATATCTCCGTTTACCTAATCGAGACATAGAGTTCATGGCGGATGTAACCGGTTGACAGGGGATAGTTACTCGTCCTAGGCACTTGATCCAACCTCTGGTATATCCAGGGGTCCGTGTTTGCCCAACTCTCTATATTGTATTCCTTGTAGGACCTATGAGATTGTTCACTGTTCGTTGTCTTCATGTTTTTCATACAAGTCAGAAAGATTACATTTCATTTCCTGAATGGTGGATACAGATGAGGCCGGGTACTCGATTTTCATTTAAACTTGTTACCGCCCCCATTCACATCCATCATGCACTCATTACAATCTACATTATCTATAACTTGTATAGTTCACTTTAATAATTATCAATGGAACAAGGTAATGGTGATTCAAAATAATGAAAGGTGCAGATAACGATGAGTGACCATAAACTCCATAAAGAATACAAAATTGAGGGTGTAGTAAAGACGGACCTCTGAAAATAAAAAGAAGTGGGATCAGGAACCTAGGAGGAGTAAGCATCCTCTACTGACCGGTCAATCCTATGAAAACAATACAACACCCAAGGTGAAGAACTGCTATTGTTTCTATTTCCAACATATATAATGATAATCATTTGTTTTATTGAATAAGATTTGGCTGTTGCTGATTGTGGTGCTTTCAAGTTTCACTGGTATGAAAGCCATGAAGAATAATTATGGCGTGGGTTATAGACACCGCATGGCAAGAGGTAAGTTCACCTACAACGACAGGGGTGGGTCTGCTAAAGTTTCATTGTTGTATTCCGTGATAAACTGATGCTCTATTACCCTACTGTATAAAATTTTCCTTACGGTGGGGTGAAAATTTTGGTTTATTTTAAATAGCGGTTTGTTAAAAATAAGAAAGTGAAGATAAGTAGCAGTAATTAACCTCATCAATCGTACAAAGAATGTAAGGTGAAGATAACAAACAGTGATCAATCTCATAACTCCTACAAGCTAATCAATGGTAGGGTAAACATCGACGGCTGGAAATACCAGAGTCACCATCACGCCGACAAATTTCTAATAATTAAATTTGCACCCAAAGTATCTGCAATCATAACACAGAATATGGCATATCATAACACAGATTATGGCATATCATAACACAGATTATGGCATATCATAACACATAATTTTTGAGAGAAAAATAACTCTGTAAAGCACTTGCGTTTTATGTGAAAGATACGTGTAGCACTCTTCAGCTTAGGAGGTAAATAAACTAAATACTGCCTTATCTTTTAATATCGCTTGTCTCCAACGACAGTAAAACGTTTTACAGATTCTAACTATCTTTTTTATGCTTGGAAGGCAATGTTTACCAAATAATATTCTGCTAAAATTATTGGTAGAAAATCGGAAGGAAGTCCTCTAAACGGTACACCCACGCCTGTGTCACAGTTGCTTTCCAAACTCGTTCTTCACTAATACACAGTATATGTACATTAAACATTTATGCATGTAAGCAATTACATTATTTCTTTTCACTATAATTATAAGCAGTACGTACCGTAGCATGCCCGATTGCAAAAATTTTCAAAAAGTGAACGGGTTTATATCACTTCATTCCTCTTTATTTATACTAGACATCTAAAAGTGAACGGGTTTAGATCACTTCATTCCTCTTTATTTATACTAGACATCTAAAAGTGAACGGGTTTAGATCACTTCATTCCTCTTTATTTATACTAGACATCTAAAAGTGAACGGGTTTAGATCACTTCATTCCTCTTTATTTATACTAGACATCTAAAAGTGAACGGGTTAAGATCACTTCACTCCTCTTTATTTATACTAGACATCTCTTCTTTTTTTCATTTTGCACCTTGTATACTGTGCTACAGACCATACCAGATGATGACTGCTAAATACCGGTAATGGATATATATATATATATATATAGATAGATAGATAGATAGATAGATAATATATAGATGGATAGATAGATAGATATTTTTTAAAAGTATCATGTTTAATTTTTTTTCATGCGTATATGTGTAGTACAAACAACTCGGACATTATGATATATGACTTATTTTAGTCATTTTACTGTCAGATCGTCATTCTATTCTTTCTGTACCATTCTGAATGTTGTTCATACACAGGAGACACGGGAACGATTGCTTTTCACGCACGGATATCCTTTCCTCAGATGAACCTTGGCAGACACGCCGTGGTTGTGTTTGGGAAAACATATGTAAACTCTGGGTCCGCCTATGACGCTAGCACTGGCATATTTACAGCGCCTGAAGATGGTGTCTATTACTTCACATGGACGATTCTGACGAGTCCAAGGAAAATGTTCAGCACGGTGATTGTTCTCAATGGTGAGATATATGGTTTCAATTATGTTGATGGGAAAACAGCGAGTCCGAACTATGCTTCTGGATCGTCATCAGCCGTTATTGGAATGAAGAAGAACGATAGAGTTTGGATAAGAGCAATTGAAAGAGCAGCAGAAATGGCACAGCCCTTCTGGTCGTCATTCTCAGGGTTTAAGTTGTAATTAGAATATCTATTTTAAAATAAAAATAAATGAATCTGAAAACAAACATCTGTTTTTTGTTGAATAAAGGAATTCAAATCGTCGTAATTAAATTCCCCATGCATTCACTGGACTACGATTGCATGAAGTATATATGAAGTTTATTTCGTGCTGCCAGTGAACTGAATGACTCGTCCCCGTCGATCTTCTCCGGATAAACCCCATCGTCGCAAGCCATACCCATTGTCCCCGTTTTCACTACGTCAAATGCCGTGGCTGTATGATTAAAACAATCCTCGACTTCATGAAAATTTATGTTCATTAGTCAACCAATCGGTGAGTTTCCATGATTTGCTTTCTTTGGTGGAAAGAAAATCATTCGGAGGTAATTGCGTGCTCGTAGCGGAATAACCCGAGGAGTGCCGAATGAGAACAAACTGGACACTTTTTAGCTTTTGTAACTAATTGACAGTTCTTTGTTGACTTCACCAGTGTAATAAATTTACCATATAGTATGCGTAACACCGCCGCTCTCTTTAGGTCAATTCTAGTCTTTAAGATTTCAACACATCCGCTTTAATCCGAATTTCCTCATCAAATTTGAAAATACGATTAAGTTTATTAACACAGAATTTACAAGCATATCCACTGCTGTTAATGCGAATTTCATTTAATAGATACTTATAAACTTTACTTGCATATGTACACAGGGATATGTAACCTTATTTGTCTGTTAATTATTACATGTACTTGTAAACAAATACTCCACGTGTTAGTTGTGGGAGCAAACACTAAAACATCAGAAATCTGTTATTGTGACTGTGATTGGTCAAAAATGGTGTCATTTCATAGATATTCATGAAAATCAAGGGTTTAGCTGATCATGCAGCCACGGTTTGAGGTCTAGTAGGCACTATCGGACTCAGTCACCGTGGCTAGCAACGATGGATAAAACCAGATGTTCGTTGTAACCATGCAGTCTATAATTAACTTGCAAATGTAAATGAAAAATGTATGCTGTAACCGTTTTGAAGTTTCTTGCAAAGGATTTCTATATTTCTCAGTAATATTTCCTTCTCTCTAGTAAAACATATCTTAGTTCCCACTCCATTTAACAGGATGTACTATATAAAAGATGGGGTACATGCTCTTATAATCTTATGTGGATAGTGTGTTTACATATTTTATATCCCCTGTAAACGAAGATTAGGGGCATACGGGAGTCATCTTGTCCGTCTTTCCCAAGTATTTGAACAGATTTTATTAAAACTTTGTGAATATCTTAAATGAATAATGAAGTTGCGCACCTGCTATTTTCATTGAGATGTTCTGACATTCAAGGACGTTATGATTTTTTTTATTTGAAAAGTTTAAAAACCATTTCTTCTTCAATGAGCACACATTCACTATTTCCCACCATCAACTTGCCCGGTGGGAGGCATTAGCTCTTTATGTCACTTCTAGACCAAGCGTAAAATTCTCAGAAACTTCCATTTACGGTCTCTGAAGAGGTTTCGTATCGATAACCGAGGTAACTCAGTAAATCCAATTCCAGACATACCCACTCCATTGACACAATATTTAGCATAAAAATAGTTTGCCCCTTATTAACAAGAGAAGATAACGAATGGTGATCAATCTCGTAGAATCCATAAATAATACAAATCAAGGAAGGGTGAACACGGACCCCTTGAAACACCAGGGATGGGATGAGGAGCATAGAAAGAATAAACATCCTCTATTCATCGGTCACACACAACACGAGCCCTATATCTCAATCAGGTAAACGGAGCAGTCCGGAGTCAACATTAGTATATATAAAGATCGGCCTAACAATTGGCATGAAGCACGTCAAACAACATTCGACCTAAAGGCAGCTTGTGTTTGAAAATCTCTTGATGGAGGGGACAATGTCACGAACCAATCCAGTCCATCAACTGCATGTAGGTCAAATGACCAACGTTACCTCAACAACGCCGATATTGCAATGTCTACAACCTTGTTTCTATGCTGCATCTCCATTGCATGCATTGTTCTTTCATGTGGGTAACAAAATCGCTGATAAGCAAAGTAATATTGTATTTCAAAGCATCGTGTTTTCAAAGTTTCTCAATATAGTTGACATCATTTACTATCGTACCAACATCGTGAATACTGCATGAACGACTGTCCGACAAGTTTGAATACTGCAATGTCCATTGAGAGATCCCGCTCCTGCTGAACTGAAGACTGAATTCAGGTGGAGAATATGCAGTATTTGTAAATGAGTCTATATTAAAACAACATACATTTTCACTTTTGCACACTGTTTTTCCCTATAATACTTCTAAAACTTCATTGTTATTTCGGATTTCAAACATTTCGGTTGAGCATCACTGAAGAGACATTATTTGTAGAAATGCGCATCTGGTGCATCAAAATTGGTACCGTATAAGTTTTACATTATGACCCCTGGGTCGAGGCCTCTGCTGGTGGACTATTAGTTCCCGAGGGTCTCTTCAGCCCAGTAGCTAAGTACTTCGTTACTAGCTTATAAATACGGATGTATATTTAATTGCTGTTATAAAATTTAGAAATTCATTTCGAAATTAAGGATTATCTCCCTCACGCATACATGTAGGTCTTATCCGTAGACGAATTTGACTCCACTTTTTTGGCACACTGTTTTCCCCTATAATAGCTCTAAAACTTGATTGTTATTTCGGATTTCAAACATTTCGGTTGGGCATCACCGAAGAGACATTATTTGTCGAAATGCGCATCTGGTGCATCAAAATTGGTACCGTATAAGTTTTACATTTAAGAGTTCTTGGTGTTTTTATTCTCATTTCCTTTACTAAATTTTAAAGCAATACAAACTGTAACTGACGGTAAATAAAATGAAAAATAAAAGAACAAATATTTAACATATTTGTGATTAAATGCATACAACTTAATAAAATTAGACTGAATCTGAAGCAATAAACTCGTCAAACCAGCAGAAATGTCGATTCATGAATCATTGTCATCCTGTCAGTAATTCCTGTTCGTAATATCCGATGTGCATTGACCTCGGAGGTCACCAGTTCGGAAAAAAACCGAAAGAGAGGCACCGAGCACGTGTCAGATTTGTAAACAATTTAACATGCCAATTTTCGTACAAAATTCACTATCAACATTTCATTTCAGTTGCACATTTGCGTAATTATTACTTTCTTATACATACAGTACTTCTTGTCATTCATGAAACGATGTAATATTTTAAAAGAAACGAAACGTGTAGTTACTCACGTCAGTTTCCATCTATGAATATGACGTCGGTCTCAGCAACCCGATTATGTTCGGTGGTAATCATCGTTCCCTTGTCCGTGTATATGACGCAATGGCGGTTTATACGAAACGCTCTGTGTAGGTATGCTCTCAAACAATATTCCCTTGTTTATCTTGCTGAATTTTTCTTCAGATCTCGGGGATTATATCAGTTATACTGATAGGAGTTAATTGATGCATAATTGGATAGTTGAAAAAATGCCGTCAGTTACAGCTTGTATTGCTTTAACTCATTTATTACTCATTTTACTAGAAAAAAATAGATATATGCACATGAAATATATTGATGTACAAAGTACATGTATGTGAAAATTCTTACAAATTTTCACAAAACTCAACTTCCCCCATTTTTATCGGCTATAGTGCGCGACCATGCTGAACTATGAAATACATGTGGGGATTCCAAAATATTCTACTCCGAGTTTATGCTTCTTCAAATATCGGAATATATCTTGACGAGAATACTTTAAAGTTAGCAATCAGTAATTCCATCGAGGTCAGAGCGCGAACGATGGCACACAATAGTCGTTCCAAGGAGCGTAAAATAGCGAAAGTAACTATGCATTTCGCAAGATTTGAATTTCACCGATTTCAAACTAAAAAAAAAATTAAGCAAAATATTTCATCAAAAACACATTTAAAGTAGTTTTAGGCATAAAAAGAATTAATTTTGCTGAGAGAAAAAAAAAGATGTATAGAAACACGCGTTGTAACTTTAATTTGTATTCCTTATATAGGAATTATGAGATTGACCACTGTTCGTTAACTTCACCTTTTCATTCAATTTATTTATGAGATTAATCCTTGTTCGCTATTTTCACTTTGATAAACAAGCATTTCAGATTTACTTTAACCTATATGGTATCTTACATAACTTAGAATTGATTCCATGCTATCATGATTTCTAAGACGCATTAGCTGCAATAATGTAGCCCTATCCATTTTTTTTTTATTCTGACGTTTTCGGGATAAGGCTACAATACGCAAGATCGCGACTACTTTTTCCGTCTTGGTTTTAAATTTTACTTTCCCCATTCAAAGTCTCGCGAGACCCAGAGTATGCGAGAATTTGGGCATGTTGGTAAATGATACCAGTTCTGCAACTTTTGTCGTGATTGATTCACCCGATTTTAACAATGGTGTACTATCATTGCATTGCATTAGACTGTAGTAATGATTCAAGAAAGAAACATAATACGCAGAGATATCCACAACTGATAGACTTTAATGGAAATGTGGATTTTTTAAAAAATTTTCCCCCCACTACTGTCAGCCAGAAAATTCCCGAAGCTGAGAAGAGCTTGCGTCAAAATATATAGCTTTGCGAGCTAAATTCAGAAGTCCATGTTCCTGTATCCAGACGTTTTTACACACCTTTCATTTAAAAATGTTTTTAATTGTGGAAAGCACATGGAGGTTAAATCGTTTCCGATGCCATGTTTTGAATAAACAAAAAATGCCCAAGATCGACACGCTTTTTCGGACTTCTTTACAAGAGAGTTCCGCTAACTCGGTATTTACGATCTTGCAAAAAAAAATAAAATTTAGAGAGGGCTACATTATTGCAGCTAAAGACGCATGCCGTATCTATCATTACTTTCAGTACTTTGATTTTATTATAATTATATCGCTGTGTTAAATATTTAAAAATCTGTGTACATCCTCGAACACCCGGTTTACTCTGATTATGCCAATGTCAGTTAAATGAAATAAATTTGCAGATCAAATTAAATAATAATAATAAAAAAAAATCTTAGCCGCAAGAATGATATTCGGTACAACTTATGGTGCAGAAGAACATCCGGGCAACTACCTACAGTAAGGTCACTGACGGTTGCCGAAATGCTTCGAACCGTGTGTAACAGCTTAGGTAATGATTTTTCCATCTTAAAACGAAACATCAAGATAAATATGTAGGTCGTTGCACGATTAAATTTCCACGTTGATAGAATTTCCGAAGTTTGGTGTTGAAAATAGTGGAAAATGATTAAACTCGAATTTCCTCGGCAATTCTAAAAAACTATCGTGTCCTTTACGTGCCTTTGATCTTTCATTCGATAACCACCTTATCTTTTTTCTGTAAGGGTTCTGTACCCAAAAAGTTAAGTAGGAATTGATAGAACTGTTAGAAGAGATTTTTTTTATTTAGACATTTTCAACTACTCTGGAAAGTTTGGGGGGGGGGGGGGGGGGGGGGGATCTATTGCTATAGTGATAGTGTCCTGCGTCCCATATACCCGCAATGTAGCAAAATGAAAATTGCACTCAGTTCATGTTTCTGTAATATCATGTGACTTCATGTCACATATCTTTAGCTTGATACAATGAGAAAAAGTTACCTTCACAACTGATTCGCCATTAATTCTATTTCAAGTACCGTAGGAAGAGAACTAAAACCTACGAGTTTGAATTTCGCTGTACAGTATACAGCTTCCATTTTACCAGAACTTGACATTGTGAAAGTGCACAGCTCTCAAATCTGGAGATATTACAGTTTTCAGTAAAATAGCAGTCAGTTTGAAATGAGAAAAGTGACATTTGAAAGTGTCAGTTTACAGTGTTATTTTACAATATTATACAGTGATAAGGACTTACAAATTATCATTGAGGTTGGGTGTATTCAATTTTATCTTTGAATTTACACTGTTATTTAGTTGGTGATTTTAAAATCATTTCGGAGCAATTCTGCAATTTTCTGCTACATTATGGGTGTATGGGAGCATTCTTACTGTGGTTGGAAAGGGGGGGGGGGACTTGGTGGGTTTTTTTTTAATTTAACATTAGCTTTAAATCTTTTAAAAGAATTCCTCAACACTGACAGAACTAGACTTTGAAGAAATGTGAAGAAGCTAATTTGTGGAGTTTTATTTTGCAGGTAAAAACCAAGGAGTGACTCATTTGACTGGGCTTAACAGGTTTGTAAAAATAAGACGGAGCACCATTATGTGTTGACTTGATAATCAAATCAGTTACTTTACAATGTTTTGTACTGAAAATCAATGTTCTGTAATATTTAGCTTAATCTTAGCTTCTTTTTTTTTTGGTCTGGCCAAAATAAAATATATATGAGTATTTCTTATTTCACTCCCCCAAAAATTAGGTAGTGTAGGTAAGTAAACCATTTTATTTTATTAAAATCAGACATGGTTTTTCTCCCCATTAAAACGGAATTCCGCTTTTCGGACAAGAAAAATCCGTTCTCTATATAGAAATTCCGCTTCTGTAAATTTCTAGGTTGCTCACTAAAGTTCACCATTTACAAATCTTATTTTCCGGAATATCCGGTTTTGACTTTGAATTTACATAGCGGTCAGTATTTCTTTCTTGTATTCTCGTTGATTGGTTGAATCATTACAATATAGGCCAATCAGCAAAATGAACACTGATTGTAAACATGGGGGCCTTACAAAATTGTTCGTAAAAGTAGTACAAAGAGAAGACAGTAATGTTTATAATGCCATTGCAAAGGTCCATCTTTTGAAGAACCTTTTAGTCTAGTGATGGATACCCGTGGGGATCCGGGTAAGAATAGGTCCCCAGTACCCCTTACTTGTCGCAAAAGGCAACTAAATGGGGCAGTCCTTCGGATGAGACTGCAAAACTGAGTTCCCGTTTCACAGCAGGTGTGGCATGATAAAGATCCCTCCGTGCTCAAAGGCTTTAAGTGCCGAGCATAGGGCTAATTTTGCAGCCCTTAACTGGCAATGGTGACGTGATGTCTCCATGTGAGTGAAATATTCTCGAGAGGGACGTTAAACAATATATAATCAATCAAGTGATGGAAAATTTGCATATGACCTTCGCCTGAGAATAAGTTAAGGAACTGATACTTGCTATTATTATCCTTCAGAATAATACAGTCAATTTCATTGGTCGAGGCTGATCACATGGAGGGAGACAATTTGTGATGTCTCCCTCACGCGCAGGGTGACAACTGTGTTGTCTCCCTTTAGAAGATAACTTCCAATGGTACAAGTGAGAAAGCTCTTTTAAAAATGAAAATATGCGGGATCGTTGATCATAAACTTCAGCGTCAACATTAACGGTAACAAATCACAATCGAGAGAGGAAAAATATTTCCATTCTAATGCAATTTTGCATTTCACTTGATGTTTACATTTTTGTCTTGAAATATGTTACGAAATGTTTACGTTTGACATTATGTCTTTGCGTCATTCCACTGTAACATCACAATTGAAAGCTTTCTCTCGTTTAACTTTCTCAAACCTCAATGCTTTGCTTTCGTTAACATATATATCTAATAAATGTATGACTTTGAGTGTAAAACAAAATAATGTATGTAGTTGAGGGTAACATTGATTTCGCCCCTCGAAAACTATTGAAAAGTTATCAGAATTTTCTGCAGAGAAAGTTATTATGAATCTGTTGATGTTTTAAATGAAAAAAAGATACACGGTAAAAGTCCATAAATGTGTGATACTTTTTTTTAATGTTCAGGTTCTTCAGGATAATAAAACTATTATGGACTGTTTAGCATAGGTGCCCTCGGGTGATAAACCTACTCAGACCTGCTAATTTGTGATGTCTCCCTGCTAAACAGTCCATAATTGATATTATTGACATTTTTGTAGAGCTTAAAACCTCAAAATTGGTTCACAGAATTAATTTTCTGAAAAGCCTCTTGAAGTCAAAAATATCTATTTTCGACCGGTGGCCAAAGGCCCCCTGAACCCCCAGATCTAGGGGCGCTGCCCGGTAGATACTACGCTGGGGGAGGACCACCAAACCCCCACTCCGCTCTTTCTATCTCTGTACAATCATGTCTGTAAAACATTTTATTTGAAATCTTTATAATTTTTGATATGTTTAAATAATAATAATAATAATATTGATTGGTTTTATATAGCGCTTTTTCCAGCATATGTTGCTCAAAGCGCTTTACAATGCATTATTACCCAGGCAGACCTTATATCAATCTAGAACTTTCTCGGCCTGCTACGAAGCATACAGTGCAAGCTGCCGTTACAAGCGTTAGAGCACTAACATTCTAACAATATCTTTCACTGTCTATAGCCAGGTACCCCTTTTACATTTGGATGGAGTGAGGAAATTCATGTAAAGTGCCTTTCCCAAGGACACGTCGGCCCTACCGCGGCCAGGATTTGAACCCACGACCTTTCGGTTGAGAGTCTGATGGCCTAACCACTAGGCCACCGACGCCAATACATGCCTATATACATTGCAAATATTTTTCACACATTTTTAAGATAAATAGTATATAAAATGGAAATTTTTCAGAGAAACTCAAATGCAAAAAGAAATTGCTTTTTTTTTCAAATTCAGGATTTTAATTTTCTTTTATTTACATATATATCATAAATAAGATATTTAGGGTTGACAACAAAAATGTAGGTTGAGTTGGGAAAACAGAAACATATTTTATTTTCGCCTCCTTGACAGTCTCCGTAAACGTCTATAATTTTTCACTGGCACTGATAATTTCATCTGTAATAATAATTATAATAGGGGTTATACCATATCGGCCCTATTAAAAACACAGAATACGAAATGAAATTTTACTCAAGACTTGAATTCAAAATAGCTCTAAAGTTTTGCTATTATCGTCTCACACCCCAGAGTTTTTTTCTGATTCAGTAATTTCTATATTTATTCCATTGATCCACCATGAAAACAATCCTCATGATGCATATAACCAGGAATGTTCAACTGTTTTTTTATGAACACTTTTTGTCTCATTCCCCTTGTTTGTCCTGATGGCCATGGACAATGTCACTTCTGGTATCCCATGTAGGCAGATAGCTCCCTTGAATATCAAATGCTCTATTTGAATGCTGAAAATCAATTGATACTCCTTGATAAACATGGTTTGTTTACATTTCTGTGTAGATTGAGTTTAAACCAAGCAAGATGTAAAACTGCATCGACCTCCGTGCAAACCACAGACAGTAAGGCCCTCTCGGATCCACCCCTATGGAAAGAGGAAGATGGCTGGGTGGTCCTGGATCCACCCAAAGACAGTGAAGTGGTGGAGAGACTAGCCAAACAGGAGGACTGGACGAATGTCCACTACATGACTAGGCCAGACCTCGCCCAACAGGAGAAGCAATGGTTCAGGGAGGCCTACAACAGTCCCACCAAGCTCTATCCCCCGGAAAAATTCCTACTCAAGCGTGGAGGTAAGAAAAGCATTAATCCCCCTTCCTACTTATCCCGACACTGTGTTCTCTGAAGTTCGGCAGCACTGAATACAATGATTTTAACTCGTGTTTTTTAAATTACCTTTTAGCTTATCAGAAGGGAGTTTGTGTTGGATAATTGGTATTTTTATATGCTCAGTCTGGTAATTTTTACAATTTTTTTATACACTTGAGATGGATGATTGGAGGAAGGGCAAATTAATTCCCATGTCAGTATCAGTGCTCCCACTGGACCAAAATTCCCTTTCGCCACTTTTTCGGGGTGCGGCGCAGCGCAAATAATATCATGCTTTACAATTATTTCCATCATATTATTTTATTCATTACACTGATTTTAGCATTTTGAATCAGTTACATTACTTAATCATATCCAGCTACCATACCTAAACACTTCTTTCTGAAATAATAAGTTGATTTGTTTGATAAATTATATTATGGAAATCAAAATCAGATAATAAATCATATAAATATAAACTTCATGATGCTACACCCCTCAGTGAAAAGATTGTGTTCATTGCCCGAAATACAGATGTCACAAAACATCAAACCCAATTTAGAGTCGTATCTCAACCATTCCCTATTAAATTTCTGTTTTGGTAAGGAAGATTTTGCAATTTGGACAGAATCAGATGTTTGAGCAGGTGGGGTTGACAGTAAAGCCAAACATAGATACTTTTTGAATTTTAGACTGACTAGGGTCAGAAGCTACAAGTTTAGTGTCAAAATAGAATGCGGTGCATAGTCTTATGAGATTAGCATTTATATACTGTTGCGCAATGAACTTCAAAGAAAATTATTTATTAAAATTGCTATGTCCATATCAATGGTGACCGACCGCATCATTTATGAAATATTCAAACTAAAATCAAACACATCAAAATCTTGTAATCAACGAGCTTGGCCGCAAAAACAAACAATTGATGTATATACATAATACACAATAATACGGCCAATTTAATTACCGGTCGGTTCTGTGGTTAAGAATTGACATTAATGTGGAGATGATAACACAATAATGAATAAGACTTTAAATGTTAAACAATTGACCACAGCAGGGTACACAACTGTCCAATGTACTTTATTACATAATCACCGACTTTTTTGCAGCCATACATTACGTAAGGGTTAATACGAGTATCGCTCCATTCCTTAAAAGTATTGCTTTTAAGGAATGGAGTGATACGAGTACATTGACCCACTTAAAATCCACTGTAAACATTAATAAAAACTAAATTTTAATTTAATTTTAATCATGTCTTACGTTTTTCATTCTTTTGTTGCATGCATTTATATCTACTTGTATAAAGGTTGACCTACTTTCCGAACTCTCCATTCCTGAAAAATAATGGAGTGTTCGAACAAAAGAATGACGTCATAGGTGGATTTTAACTGAGGCTATTATCTGGCCTTCGTGACCAGCTCTGAGTGCACTGATCGGACTCTTTGGATCAAGTTACTGTAATAATAATATATATGTATTGTAATAATCAGATTGTATTGTTAGATATTAACATTAATTGTAATAATCTGATTGTATTGTTAGGTAATGTTTGTGTGGAGTATGTTCGCATTCCTGTTGGTGCCACCAAAAGACAAATGATCGAGAAAAGCTTTGAGCCACCAGAGGACGAGAAAGACATTGCTCCGTTTGACCTGCGGAAGCAGTGGGCCTGGGCGAACAAGGTTCTGTTTGGACCCCAGCGAGACATGACAAACTTTCCTAGTTTCGTGAACCCAGGCACAGTACCTATGCCTGAGACAGCTCACAAGTTTATCCCCAGGAATGTGTTTGATGCCATGGTACCCTACAGTGGTGTCACAGGTAGAGTACTAGTGAAGTTTGTGTGTGATAGGTTGTCACAGGTAGAGAACTAGTGAAGTTTGTGTGTGATAGATTGTTACAGGTAGAGAACTAGTGAAGTTTGTGTGTGATAGATTGTTACAGGTAGAGAACTAGTGAAGTTTGTGTGTGATAGATTGTTACAGGTAGAGAACTAGTGAAGTTTGTGTGTGATAGGCTGTTACAGGTAGAGAACTAGTGAAGTTTGTGTGTGATAGATTGTTACAGGTAGAGAACTAGTGAAGTTTGTGTGTGATAGGCTGTCACAGGTAGAGAACTAGTGAAGTTTGTGTGTGATAGATTGTCACAGGTAGAGTACTAGTGAAGTTTGTGTGTGATAGGCTGTCACAGGTAGAGAACTAGTGAAGTTTGTGTGTGATAGATTGTTACAGGTAGAGAACTAGTGAAGTTTGTGTGTGATAGGCTGTCACAGGTAGAGAACTAGTGAAGTTTGTGTGTGATAGATTGTTACAGGTAGAGTACTAGTGAAGTTTGTGTGTGATAGGCTGTCACAGGTAGAGAACTAGTGAAGTTTGTGTGTGATAGGTTTTTACAGGTAGAGAACTAGTGAAGTTTGTGTGTGATAGGCTGTTACAGGTAGAGAACTAGTGAAGTTTGTGTGTGATAGGCTGTCACAGGTAGAGAACTAGTGAAGTTTGTGTGTGATAGATTGTTACAGGTAGAGAACTAGTGAAGTTTGTGTGTGATAGGCTGTCACAGGTAGAGAACTAGTGAAGTTTGTGTGTGATAGGTTTTTACAGGTAGAGAACTAGTGAACTTTGTGTGTGATAGACTGTCACATTTATCAGCTTAGTGTAGATAACAAACAGTGATTAATCTCGTAACTCCTTTAAAGAATAAAAAATTAGAAAAAGGGCACACATGGACCCAGGATATACCAGGGGTGGAATCGGGTGTCTAGGAGGAGTAAGCATCCCCTGTTGACAGGTCACACCTGACGCAAGCTCTACATTCTGATAAGTCAAACAAAGTAATCTGTAGTCTGATTGAACATGTGGAGAATGGCATAACAGTTGTTATGAAATAAATCAGACTGCATTCACCTCGGTGATGGCTTGTATTTACAAATCAGATCATTATAACGACCATAGAATTGGCAAAATGCTGACTTTGAGCAAGAGTTACAAGACTGTTGAAACCTTTTGAACATCAGCTTAGCAGTCGATAATCCACCTCGTACAGAGCATGTCCTCATGTATCGAATCAGTTGAGAGACATTAAGACCATTATGTGCAGGTGATAATGGAATATTGCTACACGTGTGTGAAGTTGCCAATGGAGAAACTAAACTCCAGATTCTTTTCAATGAAAACTTCCTCATAGGAAAACTCATGAAAATCTTAAACCTTGGGCATGACTTTTGAACATTTAATGTTCAGGCTTTCGTATTCAAATGCAAATTCCTTTGTGACAAGACTTTTATATTTGAACTCATAACCTCAACTTTGGAGTTTGGGCATATGAGGGCATCTGTGTTTCACAAACACATTTTGTTCATTTTGTAGTGACAGTTTGTTTTATATCATTGTCATTGTATTAACAAGTAGCTCATTCATTAGAAATTAATAATAAATGAAAATTACTAGAAAAATAAGGTCAAAAGTTATGCCACACTCAGAAACATTTCAGATTAATGACTTTTTGATCTGTATCACAGTATCATATCAACATTATGCATATCAGGCTTGCTATCAATTTAACTGATTCATTACTACATTGGTACTCTGCTAGTGTTTCTTTTATTTTAGTTTATAAAATTTTACATTCAAATTGTATGTATATGTTTACAGGATTCTACGTTCTAACTGTTGGTGGGTTCGCGGCCGCCGTTGCTAAGGGCCTCATTGTCAGCACATATGGCCTCGCCTACTTCCTGTACGCCCCTCTTCTTTGGGGTTTTACCCGATTGCCGCCAATCAGGAGGAATCTGGACAACAGAATACCACAGCTTGTTAAGGTATGTCAGTCTATACACGAACAGAATACCACAGCTTTTAAGGTATGTCAGTCTATACACGAACAGAATACCACAGCTTGTTAAGGTATGTCAGTCTATACACGAACAGAATACCACAGCTTGTTAAGGTATGTCAGTCTATACACGAACAGAATACCACAGCTTGTAAAGGTATGTCAGTCTATACACGAACAGAATACCACAGCTTGTTAAGGTATGTCAGTCTATACACGAACAGAATACCACAGCTTGTTAAGGTATGTCAGTCTTTACACGAACAGAATACCACAGCTTGTTAAGGTATGTCAGTCTATACACAAACAGAATACCACAACTTGTTAAGGTATGTCAGCCTATACATGAACAGAATACCACAGCTTGTTAAGGTATGTCAGTCTATACACGAACAGAATACCACAGCTTGTTAAGGTATGTCTGTCTATGCACGAACAGAATACCACAGCTTGTTAAGGTACGTCTGTCTATACACGAACAGAATACCACAGCTTGTTAAGGTATGTCAGTCTATGCACAAACAGAATACCACAGCTTGTTAAGGTATGTCAGCCTATACACGAACAGAATACCACAGCTTGTTAAGGTATGTTAGTCTATACATGAACAGAATACCACAGCTTGTTAAGGTATGTCAGTCTATACACGAACAGAATACCACAGCTTGTTAAGGTATGTCAACCTATACACGAACAGAATACCACAGCTTGTTAAGGTATGTCAGCCTATACACGAACAGAATACCATAGCTTGTTAAGGTATGTCAGTCTATACACGAACAGAATACCACAGCTTGTTAAGGTATGTCAGTCTATACATGATAAAGGTAGGTCCTCTTTTCATAGAACTCAAGCAGGTAATTCTTACCCCACACAATGATTACTACCCCACTTATAAATATGTGAATACAGATATTCAGGTTTGGTAGTGATCTGCGTGAAAATGTTCTGCATTTTTTGGTGAACAACATTAAGTAAACTATTTTATCAGTTTGAGATTCTGTCACAATTTTAAATAGGTGAAAACTTATTTGATACATACATGTCTGCTTTATTATTTTGCAGAAATTAAATGACGTTTATTTCATTAACCCAATACAAAGCAAGAAGGATCATGTAAGTGCCTGCATCGCCACAGCACAGCAAACCAAGGACATGATTCAGCAGCTACCCAAACTCTACGACGTACAAA
Source organism: Ostrea edulis (assembly GCF_947568905.1). Taxonomy (NCBI): domain Eukaryota; kingdom Metazoa; phylum Mollusca; class Bivalvia; order Ostreida; family Ostreidae; genus Ostrea; species Ostrea edulis. The sequence continues at coordinate 24,065,088 of NC_079166.1, forward strand.
TGGTGAGTATTAAACTCTGTAGGAGGGCTGAAACAATTCACCTAAGTATCGATACTGTGCAATATAAACGCTATATCCAATGTTTGATTCATTGCCTTGATCTTCGGTTCCATACATTTTGAGGTTTGGTAAAATCATTGGGCTTGACCTGTACTTATTAGTTTTCATGCACGAGGGACAGAATGGTGCCCGATAATGGTCAGGCTCTCATTAGTCTTGAGTCTGACAAAAACAGTAATGAACTTATCAGTTTAAACTACAGAGACAACGGGCATTTTAACGTTCAGAGGTTTTGGAAATAGCTTAGTTTTGAAATTGTGACTGAGTCGACGAAATTACATGTTTTTCTAAAGTTATCATTGGTTTCTTCTATAATATACATGTATCATGTTGAAAATATTGAATCGTGGCGTAATTATTGCAATGTGTATCGTATTGTAAAGGGGGCGTATCGTTTCAGTCCTACTCTGTATAACATCGTGGTACGGCAGCTGCCCGAGCTCTACAACATATGATTGATGAAGGGTATACAATGTAAATGAGAAATGTCTGTGCTCAACAACGTACAAATTGTTATTTTACCAATAGAAATAAATGGAAAGTTCTTCTTATCAAGAACCTCAAATACTTAACATGTCGAATTCCTATGTTAGAGTGTCTATTGCTCTCATCTTCCTTTACGTGGAAAGATTGGGGTCATTAAAGTAAAACATGTAATGAAGGGAGGGGCAATATCTCACAACTTTTAAACATCATAGAAATAATCGCAATTCCTAATATTTTGCTCTAATTACAACCAGAATAAGCTAAAAATATATATCCTACACATCAAATGTTTTGTTTTTTGTAGCAAATTACCTTATGTTCTTACATAATGTACCGTTTCATAGAATGGCCTTATGTTCTTACAATTATAATGTGCAGTTTTATAGTCTCCAAAATTAATTTGTTGTAAGTAAATAAAAACTGAATGATGGAAGCATCTGTGTTTTCTTTCAGGAAAATGTAGATTTACAGCTAGAGAATAACTACAGAGACAGGCTTAAACAAGTATATGGCGAAGTTAAAGCCAGACTGGTAAGATATCTGTTCCCTTTCTTCTGATTTCAGGTAAAATATCAATAATACACTATTACATTTGCTGCTCAGTGCATTCGCTGTATAAATGTGGTTTCTTAATACACATATCAACACTTCCTGTGAGTTATGTCCTTTTGCAGGGTCAGCCAAATCCCAGTCTTAGAAAAGCCAAATTTGTCTTCTTTATCCTACCAAATGTAAAATACATGTATTACAATTCCTAACTTAATTATAGCTAATTATTAAATTTTAATACAAGTTTATGGGTTACCCCACCCAGCCATTATTGTTGACTGCAATTGAATTGTCAAAGGTATAGATCAGAAAGTTGCGAAGGCCAATGGAGGGAAATACGATTTTTTCACTACAAGATGGCAGACAGGGGAAGTTGTGTGAAGTGTTGATACCATGTATGATCTAATGATAGAAAGCGGAATCTGATCAGAGATTTTGATGACTTGTTATGACATCTGATTGGTTTTGAAAAATTGATGTCTGCTCCAGTCTGGATGTCTGTGTTTGTGTAGAGCCCCATTAAGGGGTTGATTTCCCTGTGTTGATCTAGATGTTTGTGTTGAGCTCCATTATGGGGTTAACGTCTCTGTTAATCTAGATGTTTGTGTGGATCAACATTAAGGGATTGACTTCTCTGTGGGAATACTAGTTTACTTAAGTGTGGCCTTTGTTGACAGGATTGCCAGATGTCGCTAGGAGTGACAAAGGCGGAGCTAGAGAAAGATCACATGATCCAATGGATTACAGACCAAGTCGTCCAGAGCATCACTCCAGATCTGGTCAGTAAAGGGCATCAGAAAGGTCTAACACCCTCCTCCTCCTCCTCCTCCTTGTCCATCCATAGACATAACTTGTCCAGAGTAGATCTTTAACACTGATGAACAGATTTGATTAAAACTTACATGACAGGTATAATTCTGGTGGTATTTTGATTCAGTTTTATTGATTTTGTTCATTTTATGTATTTCTATAGGAAAAGAAGAACATCCAGTCATGCTTGACTCAGCTACAATCTCTCTCCCAGACAGCCAAGATATAGCTAGCCATCACTCGGAACTGTGTGGGAACATTACTTTATAGACAACTGTTGAAACAAAGTGTGTGAAGTTTATAGTAACAACTCCAATGTTGCTTTGAATGATCTTCAGTACCGTGTATCGATTGTGAATAAAATCAGTATACACAGTACTTCATGAGAAAAGAAGGTTCTTTGTTTCTTTATTAAGGATTTCGTCTGCCGTGGAATTGTGTGGGATCTTGTCCAGTCAGACATGTAAATCTAGCACTTGCCAGAAAAGTATCCTGCTATTTTCTCAGAAAACACCTATTAATGTTCCAGAATGATTTCTTTTTCAGGTCAAGGACTCGAGAATATCAAGTAAACGATTTGTAATTGTGGGATCTCATGTTCATAGCATTTCTGTGGACGTTTCTATGGCTTACAAGCCGTCTAGTACTCGGAAAACCATTATGACAAAGAGTTCACTATTTCTTTTAATGAACATGCACAAAGTGATATAGTTCACACTGACAACGAACTAGATTGTAAAATTTCCATATGTTTATTTGCTTTTCATGTATATGATAACATTTTGTTATATAGAATAATTACCATAACACAAGTTAAACGCATTAAAAACTTATGAAGTTAATTAAACTGCAAAGAAGACGAGAAAGAACAGTTCTTGTAAACTGAGCCGCAAAGGTAAGTCTGAATAAAGATCAGAGAACTGCAATGAGAGAACTCCAGTTCATAGTGCTTGGGATACAGAGTAAATTAGGTTACAAAGTTTAAAAGTGCGGTAATGCCAATACGATTGATAAATATGATTAGAAATAGGTATTAAGTGTAATCTGAATCACTCGGGATTTCACTTAATTGCTGTACTTTGTACAACACGTCCACACATGTAACAACCAAACATTCAGAGCCTGAGAAAGGTGCGTCTTAGTTATCAGGTTATATCTACATAAACAAGTAAAAGAGTAGATATTAACAATTTAACTCGTGAAACCGCTATCCTTAGCGAAGAAATATTTGAGAAGGAAATGTTGCATGGCATTTTTCAAGATCTGAAGAAAAATTCAGCAAAATAAACAAGGAAATTTTGTACGAGAGCATACTTGCAATGAGCGTTTCGTATAAATCACCATTGCGTCGTATACAAGGACATGGGAAAGATGGATTGTCCGACATAATCGGGTTGCTGAGACCGACGTCATATACAAAGATGGAAACTGACGTGAGTAAGTTCACGTTTCGTTTGTTTGAATGACAAGAAATACTAGAAGTGTAAGAAAGTAATAATTACACAAATGTGCCACTCAAATGAAATTTTGATAGTGAATTTTCTATAAAATTGGCCTGTTAAATTGTTTACAAATCTGACACGTGGTCAGTGCCTCCCGCTTCTTTCCGAACTTTTAACCTCCGAAGCAATGTAGATTGGAGATTACGAGCAGGAATTGCTGAAAGGATGACAAAGATTCATCAATCGACATTTTCTGCTATTAATTTGACAGGTTGATTGCTTCAGGTTCACTCTGATTCTATGAAGTTATATATATTCAATCACAATTATGTTCGATATTCGTTCTTTTATTTTTCAATTTAATTGCCGTCAGTTACAGCTTCTATTGCTTTAAAGCACATTTTTAATATTTTATCTGATGGACATAAAATCAGTTTGAGGAAATGTGTTTTCACTTTCAGACATTTCAACAGCTGTATTATGAATTTAAGGTTTTAAAAAGAATTTGAGTACATATTTTGAAATGATAAATTACACTTGCAAGTACTGCACATACGTTTATTGGAAAATTGTATGGTTAGAAATACAAAATTAATGCTTTAAACCACGTTTTTAAAAGTCATTAAAATTGGTCCGATAAGTATACTGCTATTGTTGCGCTTGTGACCTGTTTTTTTTTTTTAAACCACTAACTCGGGTTCATCGGTTGTTTCAGTTTCTCATTTCTAATAATATTTTTTAAAATGAATTTTAAGTCATGGTAAATAATCAATTCCAAAACATTAAAAATGGCGTTTAAGGTGGGTCGATCCTCATGTAACTTATTAATATTAATGGTTAAAAGTGGAAAAACTATTAATTTCCATATAGTTTAATCTAATCAATAACCAAAGAAAATGTGTATGTTACCACCCCTTTAAAGATGTCGGACATACAAAAACAGATATATATCAACATAAAAAAATCGCAAATTTTTTATTTTATTCAGTGAATAAAATTCCTCTGAAAGATATATTTCTATCATGCGCAAAATTTAATTAAATAAAGATTTTGCTGAAACCTATGACATCACATGGGGATCGATCAACCTTAAGGTGCAACCATGTCTTCCCTTACCACTTTGTTTGCACATCAATGAAATCAAAGATACCTCTAAATTCAATACAAATATTTTTTTTGATAATTCATTACTTATTAATGATACCAAGAAAACAATAATTCAGCACATTTGATTAGAACAAACTATATCAATTATCTGAATCAAATATATCTTTAATAATTCTATTAATGTGCGCAATATGGCATCGTTGGTGTCGAATAGAAGTCGAGATATTATGTCTAGAATTATCTAAAGAGATGGTGCGCAATAATTAAATGAAAATGTAATTTGAGTGTATGTTAATTTGGCAATCAAATTAAAATAAGATCCTTCTGCAGTGTAACGGTTGAGGAAGATCTAATTTTAATTAGATTGTTAACTTGACATCTCGTGGTGTACCATATATACTACTCAAAATTTGATAAGGATCACTAGGTTATATGTGTGTAATTTACCACTAACATAACAAAAGACATAAATTTGACTCAGAAACGTGTTTACTCAGGTTATGAATGAAAATTCATGAACAGCATGAACTTTTATCAATACGGAATGCTTGAAATCTGATAACAACACCAAAAGGCATTTTATTACAAAAGGTTAACAGCAAACCAGAGAAAGAATTACACAGATTTTGGGGATAGTCCATCATTACACTTAGTCGATGAAGTGTCAATACCGGGTATGGCCTCCCCTTGCATCAATGACGGCTTGACAACGTCGAGCCATGCTGTTAATAAGCACCCGGATGTTTCCAATGGGAAGGTTGTTCCACTCTTCCACGAGGGCGTTTCCGAGCTCTGCCAAAGTCGTGGGTTGTGCTGTACGGCGTGAAAGGGCAACCTGCAGCATGTTCCATACATGCTCAATCGGGTTCAAGTCCGGCGAGCGCTCTGGCCAGTCCATACGGACAATTGTCTCCTGCTGAAGGTACTGCTCCACCACCCTGGCACGATGAGGACGGGCGTTATCATCCATCAGGATGAACTCAGGGCCAACAGCACCAGCGTAGGGTCTGACGTAAACATCGAGGATCTCATCCCGGTACCGCACCCCGTCATTGTTCCTCTCTCCAGGACATGAAGATCTGTTCTTCCATCCCTGCTGATTCCACCCCAGACCATGATGGAACCACCACCATAACGGTCATGTTCACTGATGTTGGCATCATGGAAACGTTCACGTTGTAGTCGCCACACTCGGTGCCTCTTGTCTGTAAAGTCCAAACAATACCTGGACTCATCGGTGAACAGAACTTGAACCCAATCGTTCTGTGTCCAAGTGACATGATCTTCAGCCCAGTCCAATCGCTCCCGCCGGTGTCGAACAGTCAGAGGGACTCGAACACATGTCCTTCTCGAGTTGAGACCTGCATTGTGAAGCCGATTCCGTATCGTCTGAGTGGACACATTCACCCCCTAGGCGTTCAGGAGGTCGTTACGAAGGCTGGTTGCTGTCCAGAAGGGATGACGTCGTGCCTGAAGAGCCATAAAATGGTCTTGGCGTTGGGTTGTCGACCTCTGACGACCACCCCCATGTCGGTGTGCTTCTGTACCAAAAGTTTGCTGTCGGTTCCAGGCCCTGTTTACAACGCTCGGGCTGACGTTTAGTGCATTTGCAACGTCACGTTGTGAATAGCCAGCGTCAAGCATTCCAATACATCTGCCCAGTTGTTCTGTCGTCAGGCGACGTCTTACACGTTGATGGGGGCATTGTGTTGATAAACGTAGTGTAAACACTCAAGTGAGTTTGAAATTTTAGAAAGAATCAGACACCGATGCCTGAGTGAAAATCGTGCAATGGTAGCAAAAGCATAAACTGTGATGAGAAACGCATTTCCCATGGCATGAAATGCACGTGCAAGTTTGTTTTTTATTTCACTTGGACACAATATTGCCAGTTATGCAGTTATTAATTTTTTAAACATAAAAATATCTATGATCCTTATCAAATTTTGAGTAGTATATATACTCATCAATACTTCGCACGAGTAACGTCCCTTGTTCGCCATCTCTCAGTTAAAAATTGTATTTCCCAATGCTGGCCTTTGTAATTTTCATAGATCCGCGCCGTATACTCTATTATATAGCGATTGTGAGCGTATCCTAGGATCTGATTTTAATTAGATTGGACCCTTGGCTGACCCCGCAAAGGGACGTAACTCACGGCGTAGTGTTGATTCTTGTATTACTAAGAATATGTATGTAGCCCAATAAAGGAACTAACGGGAAGTCAGTGCGTATACCGTACCAGAAATGTAACGTAAATCCTGGTCCACACGGCACCAGAAATGTAACGTAAATCCTGGTCCACACGGCACCAAAGATGTAACGTAAATCCTGGGGCCCGTTTTACAAAACAACTTACGACAAAGTCGCAAGTCTTAAATTCTATTACACAGTTATTACTTTAAATGAATGAAGTAAAACTTTTCTGAGGCTTAATTTTCAACAATTTTTACAAAAATATTTTGCATTTGGAGCGAATGATCTTACAATAAACTGGAAAATTCCAGTATGTAAAGTTGGTCGTAAGTCGTAAGTTCTTTTGTACCAAGTCCTGATCCATACGACATGTACCAAAAAAGAAACGTAATAGTAATAAGTGTGTGTTTGTGTGTGTGCTGGGAGTGAAATAAGTCTAGCTTCTCCCAAAGCACAAGTTCTTTTTGTCTTACAAAAAGAGCTCGCTGTCAATAGTACTTGGGATCAGAAGGGCTTATTATAGTACATAAATTATGAAACGCACTGTTTCCGTGTTGTGCCCAGGTTTGGTATTGATTCCTAGACTATGTTCAACACCTTGTAAAGTTTACAAATTTATTAAAGCATAAATGAATATGGTTTTGGAAAAGATGATAACAAATAATAAGTTTTCCCATGAAAATGAACGAATATAATCAGAGAGAAATGTAAAATATACCCAAAACAAAAGATCACAATGACGAAAAATATGTACCGTAATGATAAGAAAAATCTAAAGTTAGAACACTAATGAGCTCCCATACACTGTCAAAAACAAACAGTTTACTACACCAGCGTGCTCCACACACCTCAAAGTAATACAGTTTAAGGCTAAATATAAATGCTGAGATAGCCTACAAATATATAACTACTAACTATGAAAAATACTCAGGTAAGGGATATTTAATTCTACCTTGCACTAAGTAACCTTCGACTCTGCTAGGATATATACATATATTATGTCAAGAAAACTCGAACTCATAAAGACTGTATCATAATTCTACGTTAGTTTTACTTATTGCAAGGTGAAAAAAAAACCCCTGATATACGCAATTGAATGAATAGAACGGATACGAAGTTCTTGTAAAAAGTCGAAACCTAGAGGTTCTTGATCCAAGCAGAGAGAGAATAAATATCTCGTGTATTTCGCGTTATATATTAGACCCCAATAAAATACTAAAAATAAACGCTTAATCTGATCAGCCAACATTAAGCCGTTTAACCAATGAAATTGCAGAAAACAAATAACCGTAACGGTCGAGAAGACTGGTAAAACTGCGGGTATAATGGATTACATAAAAAAGTGAAAGTGAAAAGTAAATATGTGAAACATCGAAAGATTGACTTTATACAGTATAATCTTAAATGAATAGGAAGTATTATATAGACATATAAAGTACATTTTGTATAAGCATGCAAGTCTAACCAACATCAAAATTTCCACAAAATAATCTGCTCTGACAATCTTAAGTTTACACGAAAAGGTGAAGATAATCAAACAGTGATGAATCTCATAAGTAACTCGTATTTAAGCATTTTCGCCTTATCCCTGTCAAATCAAAAACCCAGAGAATGTTGTGGTTGGTACGCTTTTGGAACTGTATCCCGTTCCCGATGTATACTGTATCCAAACCCGGTCTCCGCGTTTCAATGAAAGGGTAGCCATGTTTGTGCCAGTTTGATAACTGTAGGAGTACGAGTACGAGTAGTTCATTCTACCACTGCCCCCTTTGGCCCTGGCAGTTACTTGAGAGTAACCGTTTAGAGTGATGTCGACGTTGATTTCATTGTCGCTGTAGGAAGTAATGGAAACGTAGAACACATAGACCCCAGCAGAGGGCGCTGTAAAGACCCCGGATGAAGAGTCGTAGCCAGCGCCCTTGTTGTGCAACACTTTGTTGAAGACTAATTTACCAGAGGACCAGAGTGTATTTGATGACGATACTCCTGCAGTGAAGCCTACTCTTTTTGAAATATCTGAAAATATATAGAAAAAAATCATATTTTATTTTATATATTATGTTCAAAACTAAGAACATTAATGGACGGTTATCATGAGCCGTCCACTATAAATTACTTCGCAATGTTTTCCATTGAACGATACTGAATTTATTTATTTCCATGGACACTTTAATAGATCATTTGAATCTTTGATGATAAATTACATGAAATCATGTAAACCAGATCACGCCTTCATTAAAGGTAATATCCCAGTTTTAGTGTTAATTACCACAACTTCAGTTTTAGAATTTATTATCACAATTCCAGTTTTAGTATTAATTACAACAATTTCAGTTTTAAGATTATTTACAACAATTTCAGTTTTTAGTATTGATTATAACAATTTCAGTTTTAGTATTAATTACCACAATTTCAGTTTTAGTATTAATTACCACACTTTCAGTTTTAGTATTAATTACCAAAATTTCAGTTTTAGTATTAATTACCACAATTTCCCTTAGACATGTTGTTTTTGAACCATTCTAGAGATAGTACCGCCGCCGCCATTTTTAACTGATTCTGTTGTGTGTCTGCCAACTCTGACTTCATGTTCTCTAAAGTATTATTTGTTTCTTCTGAAAAAACAAGAAGACAATCAATCATGCGTGTCGATCGTCCAACACGTACGACTTCTGGCGGGTAAGATTAATTAAAACTAGAAACAAAGACTATGTTGTAAGCTATTTCATTACCTGATAAGTGTTCGGACATATTTCTAACTATTTCTGACACCATGCGACCCTTCTCTTCGATTAGCTCTGGGATGCTCTGATTTACATCACCCAGGCGCTTACTTAGGTCATTAGAACGTTTGTCAACATTTACCACAGCCATGGACAATAGACGCATGTTGACATTGATACCTGACAAAGCCCCAGTGACGTTTCTTTCTAAAGAATCTAGATTTCCATTCATTTGTCTTTCGAACTTCTGTTGATCTTTATGAAGATTCGAAATAGCATTATTAATTTTTATGTCTGTCTCATTTTGTTCCTTTAGCACCGTCTCCATTTCTGTTGAGGTTTCCTTTAATTTCTGGTTTTCAAGTTTGAGCGCCTTGATATCTCTCTGTGTGGACTTCAGGTCCTCTTTCGATCCTATCAATATTTCATCCAAACTGTTCTGTAGTTTCAACGTGTTATCCTTAAGTGTCACCATCTCCTGCATCAGAGTGTGGACGTGTTTCACCAGATTGATTCGAATAAGGGTTTCTTGGTTCAGTAGTTGTCTGAAGACGTCCTGCCCGAGAGCCACATTGTCAGCCACGTCCGTACCTGTGGAATTCACGGAGCCTGTGGAGATAGTTGTTTTCAGAGTATAGCAAGCCATGATAATCCATAACAGCTTCATTATCAACTATTTGTGAATCCTTCGAAGCTTACGGTAACTGATCGAGATTAGTGAATAATTGCCGATTTTATACGAAAGAATGCAACAGGACATTTGAACTTTGATTGAGTATTTACTCTTAACACGGCTAAGGGGGTACGCGATTTAGAGAGGAACGAGGTGAGGATGTTTTATTTTTAGAAGGTTTGTAAGTGTCCCTAAGTTCGAGGTGCTTGGTTAGGTATTAGAATGTGATGCTTTCAGGAGGTCGAAGATCAGTTCCAAGGAGATTCATACATGACTCTAAGTGCTCTCCAATTACAACATAATCATTAGAACAATAATCATTACGTAATGAGCTCGACAACGATGTTCCGAATATGTTAATAATATTTGAAATTAAAATTGGAAACTTAATGATCGTAGCGTCATTCCTGTACTAGACGTACAAACTAGTGAGTTTCATTCTATACAAATTGCAACTACGGAACAGTCATTTTAACATCAATGTGCATGAGGTTTATGGTAATGATTTATGATTATACCTATCACATTTCTGTTAAGTTTATCCACCCCAATCATAGATAGAATGGTACACGAGGTACAATTAAACAAAACGACAATAGAGAAAATAAGATAGCACGGATTAGAGGTACAAGTATGGCATGTCAAACGTTGCAATATTTGATCTTTTCCATTTGCATTGTATAATTTTTCATTTGCATTCTATAATTTCGATTTGCATTTTATTTTTTTAAAATTTGTATTCTATATTTTCTATTCATATTGTACAATTTACCATTTGTATTCTATATTTTCCATTTGTATTATATAATTTTTTCGTTTGCATTGTATAATTTCCATTTGCATTACAAATTTTTTCATTTGTATTGTATCCGATGAATTGTTTATTTTGATTTGTTACGAAGGATTTCATTCGTTTAGGTCCCACTTATATTTAGCCGTCACCAGCTGTAGGCCGGTGATGTACCACAAATAGACTTACTTTGCTCAGCGCACAGTGGTGTAGCAGTGGGGGTTCTTTAACGTGCCAACTTCAGTCGCAACAGCAACACGGGGTGTCTGCTTTTAAGGTCGCATTATCGGTGATTCTCACTTTTAAATAGCCGTGCGTTTGGCGAAGTATTAGCTATATTTACGTTAAACCTTGGATGCAGCCATGACACGAGTAGAACTCGAACATGCGACCTCATGGTTACGTACCAAAGGGTATATCACTGAACTACCGCGACCGGTTCCATATAGAACTAGTTGAACATACTAGTATGTAGCTAGCAATAACAAATCTTGCGCCCCCCCCCTTCCTTCACAAATATGATATTTTGTATAGAAATGTCGAAAAAAGCATGAATATACCTTTTATTTTGTCAGAACGCACTTGTTTCAGGGGACTCCCCCCACCACCTAGGATTTGCTCTGGACTCACTAGGGGTCTTAAGACAGTCCCCAGACATCCAGCAATTTACTGCATCCTTTCGTTCAGAATTATCGAGATCAGCCAGGGACTAGTTTGAATGTGCTGATCACAATAGGCGCATAAAAGCAATTAATTTGGGGGGAGGGGTCACGCCATTGCAATTAGCAAATACGGTATATTCCTGCGAAACGTGGCTCCTGAACTTGACCTCTTCAATTCGATAAAAGATAATTCAAGATTAATCCAATGAATAGTTGTAACAAACCAAACTTGATGTTAAACCCAAAGGTCCAAGGTCCCTGAATATACTGAATTCTGACTAAATAAGATGTCCATGCTTTTCTGGACAGTTCTATAAAAAATAGAACATGGGGGGCTGGGGGGCTTGATTCGCCATTGCTAGCTACGTATTTCTAAAAATAACTAGTCCTGCATGGACCTGGTTGCGGTAGCTCAGTGATATGTCGCTTGGTTTGTGGTCGGGAGGTCGTGAGTTCGAGCCACGCTCCTGCCATTGCGGCAAACCTAAGACATAAACATAGGTAGTGATTGCTCCTTTGCCAAACACTCGACATTTAAAACTGAATCACGGGTCTTTCCGATATGACCTTAAAACCAGATATCCTGTGTTGAGGCAGGTGTTACGTTGGCACGTTAAATAACCCTCATTGCTACGGCCCTGTGTGCGCTAAGCACGTCTATATCAGTAAACAATTCTCAACGTTAACTAATGAAATCCATCGTGACAAATCAAAATAAACAATCCCTGGGATACAATACAAAAGAAACATTATACAAATGGAAAATATAGAATACAAATGAAAAATTATACAATACAAATGGAAAGTATACAATACAAATGAAAATTCATGCAATGCAAATGGAAAATATAGAATGAAAATGAAAAATACAATACAAATGAAAAAGATCAAATATTGCAACGTTTGACATGCCATATACATGGAATTAAAAAAAAAGATTGCAAATTAAATGTGAATTATATTTGTAGCGTCATTCATGTATTGCATGAACAAAACAGTACATGTGTACATGTATACTAGTGGTTTTCATTCTATACAAATCGCCACTACGGAACAGTTATCTTTACATCAAACTGCATCAGTTTTATGGCAATAAATCTATAATTATACCTATCATATTTCTGTTAGGTTTATCCTCCCCAATCATAGATAAAATGGTACACGAGGTACAATTGAATTAAACGAGAATAGAGAAATTGAATATAGTACAGGTGAAAAGTACTGCATGGAATTAAAAAAAAAAACCCTCAGAATAATGAAAACTAGCAAAGGTATGCAAACACAAAGTTCCAGTGTTGGATGATCAACTGTAAAGATAATCCTAGTTATAGTGCCTTAGTCATTATTATTACAATTCCTTCAGTGACTTCCCGAAATACTGTGGATATTCATGATTCCTGATGCTTGTTATTGGCCAGATCTACTTCATCCACTGACGTGTTCTTCGTCTCCTTTCAACTATAGTCCAGCTGGACATGTCATTACTGGTGATGTTGATATAGTCCAGCTGGACATGTCATTACTGGTGATGTATTTGAAAATGAGGACTTCAAATCGCTTATTCTAAAAGGTCCTAAATACAGAGAACCTCGGTCTTACAATTGGTGATAGCTATTCATCTCTATCATCAATTCTGTCAAATATTATGCCAGTCGAAGTGCTAAATATGAAAAAGAAGAACTTGATACAATGTCAAAATGGATTAAGACTATAAAAGGAATATTAAAATTCTGCATTAGACACATTAAATCTAGCGAATTAAATAGGTTACATGTGGAATATGTTGTGATTCCAGCCGACAAAGCTTGTAACAACATTGCCTTTGTAATGTTCATTATTACACTGTATTTTAAACGAACTTGGCATTAATTCCACCCTTGGTAATAGTATCTATACTCCAACCACCCTTTTAAAAGATGAAATTCGTCAAAGTCATGCTTAAGTTTTAAACACATTTAATATCCCAGTCAATGAGTTGGATGAATATGAGCTACCATACCTAAACTTCATAAAACCCTTACAATCAAAGATACATTTCTGGATCCAGTAAATGTTCTACATGTACCAGACCCCTATCTGTGCTCCTCACGAAAATATTAACAGCTGTGAAGGAGCAAATTCAGACGTACTGTGTCACTACATATGCCAGAAGTGGTATAAATCGAATGTGGATTCTAAAAACTCAATGAACTTATAGCAAATGTGAAACCACAAAACGTTTCTCCAATCAACAACATCAAAACGTATGACTTTTCAACACTTAACACACAGGACCATGTCTCGTGATAAATTAAAGACTGGACTTTTTTGATATAGAGAAATGCTTCTTCAACAAAAATGAGAAGAGAAAATATTCATATCTTGTGACTGTCATCCAAAATGTAAGGTGAAGATAACGAACAGTGATCAATCTCATAACTCCTACAAGCAATACAAAATAGAGAGTTGGGCAAACACGGACCCCTGGACACACCAGAGGTGGGATCAGGTGCCTAGGAAGAGTAAGCATCCCCTGTTGACCGGTCACACCCGCCGTGAGCCCCATATCCTGATCAGGTAAACGGAGTTATCCGCAGTCAAAGTCAGTGTGCCAAAAACGGCTTAACAGTCGGTATGAAACACATCAGACAGAATTTGACCCAATGATAGGTTGTACTGACGAACTAGATCGTTGTACCGACCATAGAATTTGCGAAATGTTGACTTCAATCGAGACTGTTGAAACCCCTTTACCATCAACTTGTTTGTCAGTAAATATTTTGTTCAACACCACTCTTACTCCACACACAAATACTCTGAAGTTGAAATGAAAGATATTATGGAGTTCCTCATTAACAATATCTTCGTAATCGTTAGTGATCAAAACCCCTTTTCACAAAAAAAAAATCTTGCAATTAAGATGATAATGTTGTAACGCTGTAATTCTTTCATAATACTTCACTCATATATTTCTGAATAATCAAAACTTCTTGTATACATAGGTGATAAAACTGACATGCTTCCTTACGGCATAGTTGCATTGAATTGAATATAAAGCAGAGGCAAATTTTTATCTTTGTTGTAAGATTATTTTGTGAAAATGAATTTTCAAAGGTCTTTCAACAATCTATTAGAATTCCCATGGGCACGAATTATGCTATCTCCTAAAAAAAAACCTCCAAGTTCTTCTACCATATCTTAATTGATATCAAACAAATCACAAAAACCTCATATGCAACGTTACTGATAGAGAACATTTGTAAAATATGTAAGGAAATGTATATATCAAGAAAAATTAAAGAATATTTAGTGCTCCCTCGATACAATGCCACCCCCCCTCCGTTATAATGCAATCCCACTTATTGCCTGTAAATCTTAAAGAATAGATTGCTCCACATGTTTGTATTGCTTATAGGAGTTATGAGATTGATCACTGTTCGTTATCTTCGCCTTGCATGTTAACACCCCCGTTATGATGCCAACCATGCATAATGCCTAATTCCACTGATTTTCACAAACAAATGGTCACATTTTACAGGGTTTACCATCAATAATATTGCCAATTACCCAACACATATCTGAAATCAGACTTGAAAATTGGGAGCGGTGCGATGAAGTGTGACAGACTAGACAAGATATTCAGGTTGTCAGGTTAATTACTAATAAATGTAACTGCTGAATTAAAACTCACGATTATCTAAATGTTTATACAGAACGGAGTCCAAATGAATTTTCTGAATTGAATTTCTTTTGGCTGCTCAGTGAATTGTTAGGAATGGTGAATTTGTCGTATTGGCATCCCGGCTTTATTGCCCAAATTCGTCTTGATTATTATCTAAAAATGAAAAGGCGAAGATAAAAAACAGGGATCAATTTCATAACTCCTGATCAAGATATAGGGCTCACGGCGGGTGTGACCGGTCGACAGGGGATGCTTAGTCCTCCTAGGCACCCGACCCCCATATCGGGTGTGTCCAGGGGTCCGTGTTTGCCCAACTCTCTATTTTGTATTGCTTATAGGAGTTATGAGATTGATTCCTGTTCGTTATCGTTACCTTCCTACAAGGAATGCAAAATTAAGAGTTGGACAAACACGGACCCCTGGACACACCAGAGGTGGAATCAGGTCATAATATACACAATGGTGTCCGTAATTTCTTTTGTTTCTATTAGAATTCTTTTTTGCTATACTAAAGCCACTATCAAGGGGTCCAGTCCTTTAATAAAACTGCATAATGACTTGTAATATGAGGTGGACTCATTAAGGCGTGCTGCCTTAATGAGTCCACCTCATATTACAAGTCATTATGCAGTATTATTAAAGGGCAGACGTACATGTACATACATATTTCACTAATTAATCATTCCAATTATTATAGCATTATTCAATTGATACTTTTTATATATCTATCAATACATATGCACCCTACGCAATACAATAGACAAGCATTGCAGTATTAGATAGATCTTAGTCGGGGTATCATCTTCGTTAGCTGCCATTTTCTCTTTAGTTGAGGAAATAATTTCTGTTATAAAATACTTACGGGAGATAAACACTATGAAAATAAAATGAAAATTGCATTAGGTCACCTGAGTGACCCAGGTGACCTAAACATATTTGCAGGGATATTAGCTCATATAGACTTTACTGTTTCAGGAAAAAGAACGAGCAGGGAATTGAACAGGGGTTCGAATTTACTGGCTACCGAACATGGTTACGACAACAGACAAAATCATTTGAAGCCGAGCCTTTTCGATTACTTGTTTGAAGGTGTGTTTGAACTCAAAGATAGTGGGGAAGTATGTTAAAAGTATGTCAGAAGTATTTATCAAATTTTTGAGACGGCGATGCATGAATACAGCGATTTACAGTCTCAACCATGCACATATTTTTTCTGCGCTATAACTCGAAGGGTTCTATAGGGTGTATCTGTAGTTTTCTGGTCTGTCCAAATATTTTCACAGAAAGCTATATATATGCAGCTACATACATGCATTCTGAAAAAGTGAGATAATTTCTTCTCTCCAATTAATTAACAGGATAATGACGTGACTAAATCTAGTCATGACAGAGTGTCATTGGATTTTAAAACAGCCACTGATAAAACAGCACTGATATCCGGGCATTTTATAAAAGGAATCGCCTCCAGAAACTGTATACATGTAATCTACATTGATGCACCCAAGCAAGTCAGACTGAATCTATGAACCAATGCCACGAAGTTTGTGGTTCATTTGCCGCAGTACAAATGTGTGTTATAATATAACACTAGTTCCATCATAACCGTTTCACTGTCAACAGGAGAGGACGAAATGGTATGTCACTTTTCTTTCACCAATTCCATCTCAATTCTTGACACTGATGCATAAGCTAGCGATAATACTATATGTGGTATACTCATTTTCCACTAACAAGTTTAGAATGTTGATGCTTTAGCTAATAGTAATTTTCCTTTCTTTTGATTATGATTGTTCATGATTCCAAATTTCAGCTCATTAAATAGATGATATCATTTAATGGCAATACTTGTAAAATCTGCTCCGTAAATACCTCTACCGTTAATCCGATGACTAGTGATTGTATGTCGTTACCGAGTCAAGTGTATATTTCAATGACACCCCTGTATCGTTCCTCAGATTGTCAGCAAGTGTTATACTGTGGTGGTGCTGCTATATGTTATATCTATCTTTACAGATTTAAATTATTTGTATATTCATATATTTCCTCTAGAACTTCAGAGTGCAAGATCTGCCGTACCTCTTCCTTGTTGCCTGCAGCATTGTGCATGTGGTTTACCTGCTACCTACTATAAGTATTTAACCTTAATCACCTGTTCTATAGCTATTGTTATTGAATACTTCTTTATGGTCATTACTCATGACTTTGACTTCGCAAACATACTCTCCTAAGAAATACTAAACTTCGTCTGAGATGAGCACACAATGTAAATATCACAACACTTGCGATATTTCCCTCTTATCTATACCACTGAATTTTGATATCATTTTTTTTAAACATACATGCCCCTCGAGCTATGACGTTCAGAATGGAATACGATGTTGTTAAGCTGATTTGTGATTAAAGCTACTGTCAAATAAGGTAATGTTGTAGGAATTTCAACTGTCTTATTCAAAATAGATTTGTTTGCAAATTCCATAGTAGTTATAATGATCTGATTGCCATTAAGTTGAATACTGTCTGGCATGTTCCACATCAATCATTAAACCGTTCTTCACATACTGCTTTTAACTACAGAACACCGTGTCGCGGCAGGTGTTGCCATCTTAAAAAAAAACCATTGCTAAGCCTCGGGGCGCTAAATATAGGTCTGACTTCATCGCACAAAACCTACAGCTGGCGATGTCTCAATATAAGTGAAATTTGTTTTTCGACGGGACGTAAAAGAAACAACCCACAAACCAACTACGGGATATCTCATTTACTTGATAAACAATAGCGCTCATGCCGGCCAATTGTGACCTGGCCAACAATGGATACCCACTCCTCCTATGCACCTGTCCGCGTTTAGGTAGATAGGGACAGATCCTTCTATAAATGTGCAGCATTTAGAAGTAAGAACCAGCTGTTCGTTCGGGTGAGAGCTTAAAACTCTATGTCCTGTGCTGTGGTAGGCGTTCTTACAACACGGACCTATCTCTATTCGAATCCCGCTCGCGCCGGCAAGTGAGAAAGTTTCCCAGTTGACTTTCGAAAGGTCGGTGGTCTCTTTCCAGGTACATTGTATCTGGGTTCTCTCTTCCACCAATAAAAATGGGCGCCACCAGATAACTGAAAATATGTTGAGTGTGGCGGAAAACAGCAAATCAATCAATCAATCTGTTAAGATCATAAGATCCTTGAAATATTTCAGTACGCAATAATAGTTCTTTCCCTTTGTTGAACACTTGGGCACAGTGAGAAGCAAAACATATTTGTGTCCACACGCGGTGGGTACAAATGTCTATCGTTGCCTTATATATTGCTTAAAGGATGATTACCAAACATCATGCAACCACCCAAACTACTGGGACACACATTTTTAGTAAATTTATGAGTATTTGATGATACGTTAGCTCAAACAAAATTAGATAATCACTATCTTTCTATCTTTCTTTGGCTGATATAAAAAATAATTTATGCTTTCTTAACTTAATGCCTATTTATATAGCCAGTGTATAATATATGTATACATTTTGTACCCACCCAAGCGTTCAACAGAATATTGAACGTACCTCCATCACAGAAGAGCTTATATCTCGGAAGTTGAGTATTGGTTGTACTTCACCTAATTGAAAACTTATCAAAAGGGCGTAAAAGAGCAAATACTAGTAGATGAAAATCTAATTAGAGGCAAATTCCATGTTCAAGAAATGTAACTGACTTTTTTCTAATGTTTAGATGCTTACCAGGGACTGAAATTGTGTAGATAAAAATTGTTTTTATTTGTTTTGTTATCAAAGCAGAAAACAAGTCAGCATTTTCATTTGATGTAGTGAAGCATAATTCGATCCATGCAAAAAAATAATGATTTTCTGAGGATAGATAAGACATAATTATTTCCTTTTATTCAGATAAAAAACTACGAAGTCATTCTTTTATCACAGAAAGGTAACACGATACGCAACACCAAAAAAAGTGGATGTTTAGATTGTTGAGTTTTGTCATGCATTGCTTAGCACTATGCAGCTGTTGTTGAAGTAAATATTACAGAAACTTATCAAGTGTTGACATACTTAAGGACGAACAGTGAAATCTTAAGATATATATGTAAAATTACTTTTACCCTGTGTATCCTAAAACTAACCAGGAAGTCTTTGATTGTATGTTACAACTTAATCATCTACAGCAGATCTTACCTGTCCAAAGGACGGATCAGAAATTCTCATCGATGGAATTGGATTTGAAACTCAATCCTTTCGATTCCCTCCAACTGGGAGTGCTGGCTTTCCTAAGTAAGTTATTTAAATTCATATCTTCATATCCAATTCATATCGTAAATCAGTTACTAGAATTTGTGGCATATCTTCATGTTCAATTCCCGTTTTGTTTTCGAAGACTTGGCAACTGGTAATAAGATCATGAACACCGAAAACTACTTAACTATTTACGTCTACCGTTCTTTATTTTGTTTGTATATATGTTTGCCACTGTTGATTACTTACTAGTATTAATTACCACTTCTATTTACTTACATATATATGTCTACAGCTCTTAATCATTCATCTGTGTATGTTTATCACTTTCGATTACATATCTTGGCACATAATTTTGACTACACATAATTCCGTTTACCTGATCAGGATATAGGGTTGACGGTGGGTGTGACCGGTCGACAGGGATGCTTACTCCTCATAGGCACCTGATCTCACCTCTGGTGTGTCCAGGGGTCCGTGTTTGCCTAACTATCAATTTTGTATTGCTTATATGAGTTATGAGATTGATCACTGTTCGTTATCTTCACCTTTCATCTTTGTATCCTAACTGGTCTTGACTACGTATTTTGAGAGATAAACTATAGATGAAACCCCGCGCAAGCGCTGGAAATCACAATTGAATAATATTCATACAGAAAGAACTTTTTGATAATGCGTGTTTGAATTGTTGAGCACATGAATGAACGATATCTTTAATTCAAAGGAATTTAAGAACAGTGTTTGAATAACTTCATACATTAGTTATATTTCTTTATATCATAGGCAGTAAATAAATCTTGATTGTTAGGAAGTTACGTGAAGCTCAAAATTAAATGTTCCTTGTATAACATAAATGATCTCTCTCCGTATTGAAAATTAGATAATGATTTTACGAATGCATTCCGCCATGCCGAATAGTTGACTAAAGACAAAATGAACGGTCGTTCTTAATTTTAAAATTTGAAACTTAGTATTGCGAATGTGTTTATAATAACAGTTTTTGTCCAGTGTGACAATGCAAGGGTAAAATTAAGAATACATGTATGTCGTTTCTAGTTTCTCGTCAAACGCAATAATCGAAAACATAGTTCACTATATGAATGACAAACAGAAAAAAACCTGTTAAATCGTAAACATTGGCCTGATTTCTTGGACATTGTGAGGTAGTGTACAATCTAATTTTGCAAAAATGTTTTAAGGTATAAGGTGCAAACTTCCAGAACAGCCCCGCACCATTCAATATCTGACATACATGTCTTGAACAGTTTTCGTCTTATTACTTACTTTTATGATCTGTACCATCACCAAAAATGTTCAACCAAAATAAAAACTTTTTGTGTTTATCCATGTGTTTGTACATGTCAGGTTATAAATTATTTTAAAAAGTCGTAACAGTGACTTCTATAATTACAGGGGAAATTAGGAACACCGAAAATATCATGTGAATATCATATCTAAAGATTTATCGCTCTATGGTCTCGGGAGGAGGGTGTCCTTCGTTGAAGTAATATAATTATAAATCTTCATAAAAGGATAAATATGGGCCCAGTCAAAGCTATTATAAATATAACTTACACTGAACACCTACACAATTTTATGCTGATCATGTTGTAAACCAATTGCAACTCCTCTGTTTGCCGGAAAAGCCCGAGAATATATATATATATATATATATATATATATATATATATATATATATATTAGCGAAAATAGTCGGCTATTGTCATCTTTGATATCGAGAAAAAATACGCTATATAATAATGTTTAAGTTACTCGTCTCTGAGATTGCTAATGTCAATACACATGCACCATGTATCACCTAAACATGTACATGTATATGCATTTATATTCAATATAAATACAAAAAAAAAAATGTTAGAATTTCTATATTGAAATGAATTTATGCCACTCTTAAGCTTAACTCATAAAATGTTTCAGGAAATAAAATTCCAATTTCGTTCTGAGAGTGGTCATCAAAAATGTTATAAATGAAGAATGACATTTAAAGTACATGTTAAATCATATCTTGAAACTGTCCTATAAGTCATGGACTTGGTCTCTTATCGATACAAAATATGCATGCCTTTAATAAAACATTTGAATTTATTTAGAAGGGTTAACCATTATGGAAAAGAAAACAAAATGTGCAGATTACATACAAACCCGTTGTCTTAATCTGCATACTGAGATCTATATCAGAATCATAGAATTTGTGACAGTTCATACATTACATATTTTAACACCACCCCTGGAATATGATGCAATGACTCAGTGTTTATATATGATTGATACACATTTTCCTAATGAACATAATTATTCAATAAAGGAAAATTATGAAACTAAAGTAGAAAACTGATTCATGTCTTCTTTAACGACATTTTCCTCGCAAACTGGCCAAAATTGTCCTTTGACATGCTCCCCTGAAAAAACAATTCCCGGTGACCCATACTTTTTTCTCATAACAAGTAAGCTTATTGTCTTTTTAAAATCATTCCTCAATTTGGATTAAAACTCTATTGTAGTTATTTTTTTCAATTTTAACTTTTACATTGCACATTAGAATTTTCCCCATATTTCCTTTGAAATTACAACTACTTTATAACCAACTTTTTAAAACGCCCCCTGCTGAAATCAAAGACGATTTTCATTTGTTTTGTTTATTGATTTTAACTCATTAATGCATGCTTTACCTTATATCAAAATTTTAATAAAATCTATTATAGAAACGAATTACGTTCGTCACCCTTAAAGCAACAAAATAACTAGTTCGTGCATTTTTGTTCTGCGTATGGCAATGCCAATTTGAATTGATGCTGACGACAAGTTAATGTCACAAGGATTTCAACAATCGCGTTTAAGGTCAACATTTCACAACTTCTATGGTCGTTATAACGACCTAGTTTGCCAATACAGCCTGTCATTTGTCCAATGAGTCTGACGTGTTACATTCGAATTGTTAAGCCGTTTTTACACCAATTTTGACTACAGGTTACTCCGTTTACTTTATCGACATGCAGGGTTCACGGGGAGTTTGAGTGTGACCAGTCAACACGAGATGCTTACTCCCTCCGATCATTTGGTTCCATTTTTGGTGTGTTCAGGGGTCCGTGTTTCCCCAACTCTTAATTTTGCATTCTTTATAGGAAGCATGATATTGATCGCTGTTTTTCATTATTATGGTTACATATAAGTCATTAAAGCTACGATAATTGTCTCTGCACACTCTTAAGTCTAGACATGTATTTCAGGCACATGTTCTGGTACTAAGACGATATCTGCAACAGACAATGTTCAACTATTGACCTCAAATAACTTTCCAGACCCATATGAAAGGTATGTTCACAATTGCATGCTATCAATTTATTTGCTATACGTAATCATAGGTACCAAAACACTTACAGACAATTGGGTACTTATCTAGGTAAAGATCAGGAATCTTTAAAAAGTTTATTACAGGTAAATCTTCTTCAAAAGTCCTCATACAGTAGTAAAATGTTTTCTGGCGTTTTCTTTACACACTGATTTTGACTACATGAAAGGTGAAGATAACGAACAGTGATCAATCTCATAACTCCTACAAGCAATACAAAATAGAAAGTTGGGCAAACACGGACCCCTGGACACACCAGAGGTGGGATCAGGTGCCTAGGAGAAGTAAGCATCTCCTGTCGACCAGTCACACCCGCCGTGAGACCTATATCCTGATCAGGTAAACCGAGTTATCCGTAGTCAAAATCAGTGTGTCAAGAACGGTATAACAATCGGTATGAAACAAGTCAGACAGCATTGGACCCAATGATAGGCTGCATTGGCAAACTAGATCGTTATAACGGCCATATAATTTGCGAAATACTAACTTTAATCGATACTCTTGAAACCCCATTACCATCAACTTCTTTGTCAGCAGCTTACATGTTACTCCATTTACCCGATCGAGATATAGGGCACATGTCGGGTGTGATCGTTCTATAGGGGATGTTTACTCATCTGGCATGTCCAGGGCTTTGTGTTCGTCCTACTCTTAATTCTCTATTCTTTATAGGGGTTATATACAATGAAATTTAACAGTTTCCATTCATTCTTAGATATGCCCTCACCCAAAATATGGAACATGTTATTGAAAAAAAGGGAAAAGGGGAAGATATCGGACATTGAACGTCATTTTCTTATATCCTATAAAAATACAAAATGAAGAGGACAAACACAAATCCCAGTACATACCAGTGGTGTGATCAGGTTTGTTAGAGGAGTAAGCATCCCCAGTACATACCAGAGGTGGGATCATGTGTCTAAGAGAAGTAAGCATCCCCAGTACATACCAGAGGTGGGATCAGGTGTCTAAGAGGAGTAAACATCCCCAGTATATACCAGATGTGGGATCAGGTGTCTAGGAGGAGTAAGCATCCCCTGCTCACCGGTTACATCTGCCTTGTGTCCTTTATCTTGATCAGCTTGACACCCTCCCCTCTCTGAAAGACGATGCTACGTGCCTGTTTCCCCCTCTTCCGTAAATCCGTATTACATCCGTTTAATAATAACTCCAATGATAACCCCCTTTATCTGATCAAGATATATGACTCACGGCGGGTGTGACCGGTCGACATGGGTTGCTTACTCCTCCTAGGCACCTGATCCCACCTCTGGTATATCCAGCGGTCTGTGTTTGCCCAACTCTCTATTTAGCATTGCTTATAGGAGTTATGAGATTGATCACTGTTCGGTAACTTCACCTTTGATCCCTCTGTCAAACACCAATAACACTGGTTCTTAAATTCGGTATCAAAACCAGTAAGTAAAAAAAATGAACGAAGCCCTCCGATTGTTAGCTAAACCGAAATAAAAAATGCATAAAAATTGCTAAATCATGTGACTTAAGTAGATTCTAAAACACAAATATGCACGAAACGGAAGAACCCGAAAATACCCAATAGACATAAGACACGCCAGATAGACTGCATATGACCTCACGACAGGTTGGTTTTGTGAATCAGATCATTATAAGTATTAACGAGCATAGCATTTGTGAAACACTGTAAACGAATATGTCGAAACTTTTGTCACATCAGCTAGTACTTAGTCTGCCTCGGCTGAAAACAGCATACACATAACATGCTCCTGGGTATGGAACCTCTTTAGCGACACAAACGTCATAGCAATCGGTATGAAACACAGCAGATAGCATTTGACCCAATGATACGTTGTATTGGCAAACTAAATCGTTATAAAGACCATAAAATTTGCAAAATTCTGACTTTAAACGAAACTGTTCAAACCCCTGCACCATCAACTTGTGTATCAGTAGCCTGCCTCGATTTAAAAACTGATCATTTGCAGAACAAGCTCCTGTGTATCGAATCAGTTGAGAGATATACAGACCGTGCACAGGTGATAATAGAACATTGGTACACAAATATGAGAAGTTGACGACGGAGAAGATAAGACTAATGACACTTCGTTTGTTATAAAGCTGAATATTTATCATTATTATCATCAGTAGTAGTAGTAGTAGTAGTAATAATAGTAGTAGTAGTAGTAGTAGAAGTAGGAGTAGTAGTAGTAGTAGTAGTAATAGTAGTAGTAGTAGTAGTAGTAGTAGTAGTAGTAACAGTAGTAGTAGTAGTAGTAGTAGTAGTAGTAGTAGCAGCAGCAGCAGCAGCAGTAGTAGTAGTAGCAGTAGTAGTAGTAGCAGTAGTAGTAGTAGTAGTAGTAGTAGTAGTAGTAGTAGCAGCTGCAGCAGCAGTAGTAGTAGTAGTAGTAGTACTAGTAGTAGCAGTAGTAGTAGTAGTAGTAGTAGTAGTAGTAGTAGCAGCAGTAGTAGTAGTAGTAGTAGTAGTAGTAGTAATATTAGTAGTAGTAGTAGTAGCAGCAGCAGTAGTAGTAGTAGTAGTAGTAGTAGCAGCAGCAGCAGTAGTAGTAGTAGTAGTAGTAGTAGCAGCAGCAGTAGTAGTAGTGGTAGTAGTAGTAGTAGTAGTAGTAGTAGTAGCAGTAGTAGTAGTAGTAGTAGTAGTAGCAGCAGTATTAGTAGTGGTAATAGTAGTAGTAATATCACTGTACATGATTCATACATTGATTTATGAAATAATTGATGAATTGTTAGTTTGTCGTTAACATCTATGTTCAGTAACATATCCAGATACGAAGCAGAAATGGACAAGTATGGTGTCTTTTGTTCAAGGTACATGGGATATATCGAAACAAAATGTGAATGAAAATGTGTATTGTTAGTAGGTAAAACAAATATAAACATTACTGAGTCACCATAGAAATATTAATTTGAACGGATGTTATACATGTATATGTGTAAAGAAAGAAAAAAACTGGACGTCAGATGCAAAAAGTTGCAAACTGTATTTGAACTGCCTTTTTCCAAGCCCATTTCAAAAATGAAAAAAAAATCATCAATGTCTCGATTTGTTGCATCTTCTTTTTTTGCCTCATAATGAAATACATCTACAATCTAATTGAATTAGATTCTTTGATCCGCTCACGTATATCGCTACACAAGGATCTAACAAAACCGCACACGGAGGTAAAATCTAGTGACCTTTAAATCTAACCGATCAGCGCATTGGCTATTAAATCAACGGTGTAAACTCGGGTCATTTGGAAGACTTACATGATGAAATCTTGCTAATTGCCGCCGAAGCATTCCTTTATAATAACGTACCAGACATACCGAAGACTTCTCAAAGAGTGTATAGTTTGACTAATAATTGTTGTTTGTGTGGATTTTCATTTGTTTTAAGAGAGACCGAGAGTGAAGGGAACTCCAAAATCAGGAAGTTATATGAATTGAAATTAAAACTTACAGAGGAAAAGGTTGATGTGATTCGACAGGTGATTAATCTACCGCAGCGCGCGGAGGGTAGGAAAAACTGTCATAGTCTTCATTATTCAGCACAGTTATAATAACAAATCTTTCTGTTCCTCTTTTAAAGATTGAATCTTGCAATCTTTCAAAATTTATAACGTGCGCCAATATTCGGTTACCATATTTGTTGTTTTCCCGAATGCAAATGATTGGATGAACATATCGATGAATATGCATGATTAAAAGTTCACTAGATTTGACCTCCGTATACGGTTTCGTTAATCCTTGTGTAGCGATATTCGTGAGGAGATCAAATGATCTAATTTTAATTAGATTGATACATCTATTGACTGCATTAACAAAAAAGCTTCAAGCTTTTATAAAAATCGGAAATTTAACGCCATATCAATACTATACGGTACTGTACCTTGCTCAAAGTTTGTAAAATCTAAAGCTGCAATAGTCCTTTAGGGACTGTCTACTATAGATACACGCAAAGCCAAAAATTTATGATGACAGTTTTTTAAATGATATTTCACAAGTATTTTTCTGATTCTGATTCTATCGTATTTTGTAGTAAAATCGACGAGTACCCGTGAACTCACACCTAATGGACTGTTCTATTAGAACACTATCAAATTCTCACCTAATGGGTTCTATTAGAACACTAATTATGATCAATTCCATGCACAAATGAGGTAATTTTAGCTAATTATTAAACTACATGTATCAGATATAGAATAATCACATGCATCTAATTTTAGATTCGTATAGTCTTTGAATACAGTTTCTTTGAATTGATAATCATAACATTCTTCAAATTCAGGTCGTATAGTGTTTTGATTAGTAAGATTATGCATTGCCCTAAATCAAATGCAATTGATAGTGTGTCATAAAACCACAAGAAACGCTTTAAATGAATATTTTCCTGGATTGAAACACAAAATTCAGCATAAATGATTGCTGCTAAACAAGAATTTCGTAGCCATTACATAGAAAGGCATTTATTATGGGGATACAATTCGGAAATTTTATCAGAAAAGTATCTCTTTTTTGTGGAACTCTCATGTGAAGAAGGTGCGAAAGAATGATTGATGAAAGTAAATGACAAAAACAAGAATTGAAAGTGATAGAGGATAAATAACCTTGGTGAAAAGAAGGAAAGGGGAGGGGGTTACACCAAGATTACAATTCCGTGTGATTGATTGAAATTTTTTAAATGTTCATCAGAAATTGTCTAAATTTTTGTAAATTTCAGAATCATTGTTTACTCTTATACGTTCTGGTGTACATAGACTTAAACTGTCAAACATTGCAAATTATGGACATAAACTTTCAATAAAGAACAACATTCTGACTCAAATTAAGGTAAAAATAACGATCAGTGAAGAAAAGGGACTTACCTTTAATGAATTTGAAATCTCCAATTAGGATTAAATATATATACAGCTACTTCAGAAAATAATAAATACATGTAATTGCAGGATCAAATGGAGGACATGCCAATTATAACCATGGGTAAGTGTAAATTCTTAATCATTTATTATTAGCTACATGGACATGTAGTTTCTAGATATGGATTGATTTACAGTGTCACAAATGTCCTAGCAAAGCATACCCTTACATACATAATAGGAGGGTACTGTGTTACTTAAAATGGTACACAAAAAGTATGGGATATATAGTCAGATTTCATATGACCAACTTATTTGATTTGATATTTTTAGGAGGTGGGTTGAAAATAATATACCATTTACTGCAAAATCATTGTCTTCATATCACACACTCCAATAAGTATCCTGGTATACAGTTTAGTTGCATATGGCTTGAATTATCTTGTATAAGATCACAGTTCTTATTAGTACCCTACCGGTAACCGGAGGGGACTAGAGGTTTCCTCCTCGTCTGTCCGTCTTTCCCTCTGTCAGTCTGTCCCACTTGGTTTTCCGCACTTTTTATACCCCCGCTCTGAAGGAGAGGGGGGGGGGTATGCTGTTTTACCAATGTCCGTCTGTCTGTCCGTAACAAATTTTTGTCGCAGTTTTCTCAGCAACTACTCTTTGCAGATGCTTGAAATTTTAGCACACTCTTTGTTTTGGCATGCCATATGGCGGGATTCATTTTTGTATGAATCTGATGTCAACTTCCTGTTTATCGGTGTGTCTGTCCGTAACATTTCCGTCGCAGTATTCTCAACAAATACTCAAGGCAGATGACATCATAGCAGGGGTATTACTAGTAAGCATTCACTCACAGACTTCTTATTTTCTAAATGCTTGTAGATATTGAGCTGATTTTTAATATGCGGGTGTACCTTGATGATTTACAGATCAAATTTGCATTTTGTTCCGCTTGGATGATTTTTGACAAAATTATGGCCTTTTTAATTTTTGAGGGGAACCAGACACTTACTGGTAGGGGACTAGTACTCTCAGAATGCTTGTTGATAAATGTTAGATTGAAATTGAAAAAAAATCTCTTTCATTGGATGATATCCAACATTGTAGAAATCTTACTAAGTTGTGTTCACCTGCACGATACCTTGAAGCAATTGCTTAATGGGTTTGTATCAAAGGACACCTCAGACAACGTTTAAAAATGGTTTGCAACGGCCAGAGCCAGTTCAGCTGTGTATCTGAGCAGGCAAAAATGTTTGGCAAGCCTGTTGCCTGATTATTTTCAATACATTTCTATCTCTTACACAGAAGGTTTAACTTGTAATCTGAACATTTTTCATCTTTCTACGACGGAAGTTTGTTAATGAAAAACCGTCGTCATTCAGCCTTTAATGTCTTATATATTCAAATCTGCACTATATAAGGAAACAATTGTGGACTCTTTCAGTGATGAATATGGTTTATTATTCACAAGAAAAACATCAATATTGACTTGGCTTCTCCTCGGTCAATATCAATATTTTTCTGGTGAATAACAGACCATATTTATCACCGAAAGAGTCCATAATAATATGGTATTTACCTCAATATCATCTGTTTTGAAATATTTTCCTGTTTTTTATTTTGATATACACCTAGTCAGATTATTTTTTTTACAGAATATAGGGAAAATAGCAGAAAACATGGTTGGTCAAAGATTTCAAAAGAGTGAAAGTGCTTCGTTTCTTTATTTCTGTTAGAAGTTCATTGTGTTCTCTTGCATTTCTATTTTCTTTCTTTCGTTTTTTATTTAATTATGCAGAGGAGAAAAATATTAAAGAAAGTACCTTTATTGTGTTGATTGTTTAAAAGATAAATAATTTTTTCTTTAACCTTTTCACTTATAAACAATTGTAAATTATGTTTAGTATGGTAAGATAAACGAAAAAATGTTGCCTTGGCCAAAAATCAAAGGCCTGAAGGGCCTGAGAGTCGACTCGCACTTCATTGTCAACAGGAATGGGTAATCTTGAAGGAGCAAGATAGTAGTAATCAAGGATGACGAACATCGTGTGTGTGAGTTCGCATATGCACGTTTCTTTTAGCAGGATTTATACTTTAATACATCATGCCTGTGTAAAGTGACTAAATTTGACTAAGTCATGACCACTGCCATTTAAATTACATGTACATATCCAACATGGATATTAAGAGTCATTGCTAGCTGATGATTGTGCTAAACAATCCATGATGTACAAATGCTAAGAATTGGAGGAAAATCATTATGTAGTCATATAGTACTTTATACCACAACAGAAAACCCTCAAATAAGCACCACAGTGGTTGTAAGGAGATACCATCCAACAAAAAAAGTTTAGTAAATCAATTCCTTGAGCTTAAACTTTAGTCAATGTTACAATGACTATGCAGTTGACATCTGTAAGAAACATCGCTGTTTTTACTGTACTGACTCTCCGTGCATATTTTGAAAGTTCATTCAGCAACTAGTCATAAAATGCTACCATCAAAACAATAAGGAAAACAAGAAATGTTTGTCAAACAATACAAACATACAATAATACCCCCCCCCCCAACATGGTGCAGAATTGAAAAGTGTTATACATATGCATCATTTAATTGATAATATTGTAGTATCAAACTAATTCAAGTCAAAATGTTGAGTGGACAATACATGTATCTTCCCATGTCCAGAATGGACTGACCCTTGGCCTTTGACCATGTGACTTAAAATAAATAGGAATCATCTACTCCATAAGATGTACCAGTGTACCAAGTTTGGTGTCAATCAAGCTACTGATTTTTGAAATATAGGAGACAATATATTACTATGTCCAGTTTGACCCTTGATCTTTAACCATGCGACCTCAAAATCAATAGGGGTCATCTACTTCTTAAAATGTACAGGTGTTCCAAGTTTGATGTCCGTCAAGCAAAGGATTCTCGAGATATTAAGTGGATAGTATATTCCTATGTCCATTTTGACCCTTGACCTTTAACCATGTGACCTTAGAATCATTAGGGGTCATCTGATCCTTAGGATGCACAAGTGTACCAAGTTTGATGTCTGTCAAGCAAAGGGTCCTCAAGATATTGAACAGACAGTACACTCCTGTGTCCTGAGTGGACTGACTCTTCACCTTTTGACCTAAAAATCAATCGGGGTCCTCTTCTATTCATAACCAACCAACATGTGAAATATCATAACGATCAAGAGAATGGTTCCCAAGATATTGAGCGAACATGTGGTCTACCGACCGACAAGTGCAAAGCAGCCCCCCCCCCTTTTTTTTTCTTCTTTGAAAGAGGGCATAAGTAATTGTTTACAGAATCTCATATACAGTCACATGAATTTAGAAATATTGCTGAAATGGGTTTCCGTACTTCGGAAAAAACGTACATACTGACTATTACAATGACATTAATGGGCTTCCATAATTCTAGAAAAAATTACAATCGGAATTATGCATTATGCTTATTAATTTACACTCGTATATAACAAAATATAATACGCACTTTTTAATTTTTTATGAGAAGGGACAAATACTACATACCTCTAAAGGTTTTTGACTCATTTTGTTTTAGTCAATGCAATGTGCACTTAATTTCTCGCCGCGTTGTTTACCTATCTAAAAGCGTACAATTGTTTTTTTTTTTTTTAAATTATCTTACACACTGTAACTAATTACTATGAAACAACCAATTAAAATTTATCATCGAACAATTTTTAAAACTGCCATGATATTGTGATATCGTGACTAGCACATGTTTTGTGTACACGTCCTTTGTCACTTGATTTTGTCAAATTTCTGCATGTTGCACGTTTTTCATGGGTTTGGGAATATGCGATTACTAATGAGTTTTAACTTTCCTTTTGCAGTTAACAACTGATGTACTTGCCCATCTAAATGCGGCGAAATCTTAGAGGGTTATGTTTGAATTCTTCATTTAGTACCAATTAAATTACTAGCTTTGATTATTGATGTTTATAATTACCGAGGGGGGTCGTTATATCGCACCTTTCGAAGCTTGTGTGATGTTTTGATTAGAAAACGTTGAACGCTCGCATCTGCTATTTAATTGATATGAACTTTAAAGAAAATACCAAGTCTGTTAAAAAGTTATTGCTACAAACTCTTGTGCTTTGCTGAAATTAACATTACCCAAACGAAAAAAAAACAGGGTAACAAAATACGTATTATTTCCGAAAAATACTGCTATGTAGTGTGTATAAAGACAAGATTGCCGTTTTCTTAAAAAAAAAACAAATTTGCCGCACTGTATACAAATTCTAGTGCATGCTTTTTTGAGAACCTGCATCATTTCCACAAAGATTTCTCGTTAAGTTAAATGCGATTGTACACACGAACAATGGTATTTCCACAATTTACAGGCCCCAAAAGGGGATGCGTATTAAATATATTCGGCAAAATACGGTAAATGTGATTATCTATATCTGACTGTAGAATAGCCTGAAAGCGAAAACATAACAAACTGAACGTGCATGCCTCGTATCACCCCTGTAGATTCCCGCAGAAATAGTCATATGGTTTAGGCTTTGACACACTTTCAAAGAGGTCTCAACGAGGTGTATGATCGGTCGTAATAGACCAAGACCATTTTCAAATATTTACTATGCTTTTCCAACCTAAGAAAGCGAGATATTACTTTCTTTACTATAACATATTTACTTACAAGTTATTTGTTTCATGTTTACGAATTAATTTTTGTAGTTGATATATTTATACACACGTACAGTCGCCAGTGACACTTATTGACTTAATTTGCTTACATCATGTATTCATGCGCACTATGTTTAGTTTCTTTAAACGTATTGAGGGGACCCATTTAAATTACATTGTTATAAGAATGTCAACATACATGTATGATATGTCTTTAAAACCTAATGAAGCTGTTCAAAAAAGCAAATGAAAATTTTTTGAAGATCTTTGTGCGTGGGATTTATTTGCTGTTGGTGTAAGAATAAACAAAAAGTTTGTGAGCCGCGATAAATCCACACGCCGTTGACAGCAAGGAGCATCTCGCTTCGTGAGCCGACTCAAAAATTGATTAACAGTTTCTCGGGCCAAAAATTTCAAAATTCAATGCAGCAGGCAGGTTCTTTTTTTTTTTTTTTTTGAAGCCGATGTTATCTTTTTTCTTTGTCAGTCAACAAAATGATGACATCAACTGATTTTTACTTTTTTGAAATCTTATATTAATTATTATATATACTAAACTTAAAAAAATAATATAATTCCAAACATTTTTATACAAAGTTAATTTATAGCACACCGGTTTAACAAGATATATTTAAAACATTTTTTGCATGAAATACAGATAAGCCTGGACAGAAAAGACAGTTAACACGATATAAATAATTATTTCTTTTCCAGTTTGTAACACAAGATTTGATTAGTTAGCAAGCTGAGTGTAAATTACCGTACACCCAGCTTGAGCAGTATGCACAATACATATTTCCTCTATCATAAAAAGCAATAACATGATATCACAATGCATTGTAGCAGTTAGTAAATCTTATGGATAGTTTGAAACACCATTTATTGTACTCGGTTTGCAAAGAGTTTATTTGGTGACATAGGAAATAAATTCATTATCCAGGTCCAATCAAGGGTTTTCGGGAATTTACACTGGGTTGTATTCCATATTCGGCCTCAGGGTGTATGGAATACAACCTGGGGTAAATCTCCATACACCCTTGATTGAATCTGGATATCTAATATTGCACCCCATCCAATAAATCCCCCCAAATCGGAGTTCTCTGAATTTGCTTGTTTTATTTATTAAATCATAAAAAAGCAACAAGTCTTTAGTTAGAAAATGTTTAATAAAGGAACTATAGAACTAATGGGGAATATTGGCAGAAGTTGGCCATATAATGCACTTGCAAAGTAGTGCATCTTTTCAGCCAACTTGTGTCAATATCCACCAATATAAGTTCACTAGCCCTATTGTTATTACACAAAAAAAAAATACTACAAGTTTGGAATTTTCATTTCAGTCAAAAGATTTTATTTAAAAAAAAAATATAAAGTTTTCAATTCTTTATTTTAGTTGTAAAAATTGTTGTGTAAAAGGCAACTGGATAATTTTCACAGACTCCATTGTATACACCTTATCTCATTTATCTATTCTCTACCCTTTTTGTGGGCTTTAGCACTGCTGAATTCAATGACTTGGCTGTGGATAAATGTCCTATTTGCCAAGTAACATTTTTGAAGACAGATTTGGAATAACATGTAACTTCCTGTGGAGAACCAGCAGAAGTAAACACAGTTTCAAATACTAGGTACTTCCTTTTTCATGTTTATGTTTTTATGTCACAGCCGGAGTCATGTCGGTAACTTATTGCAGCTATTTTTTGTATGTTATCAAGTGTTGTATGGTGATATATAATTTCATAAAGAAAGGCCAGGGCTCAACATTAAAGTGGACCTATACTCGGCCTACGTCACAATCAAATGTAAATGCGGAACCATGCGTCCGTTTTCCGAAATGTGGTATTTTAACAATATCGGTTTGATTTTTACATGGTGATATGAATGTCCGATATCGATTCCTTTCAGGGCGTTCTTATCAGCTGCGGTCAAATTTTGTTTACAAAAAGGGAGGGGGGTAAAGATGAGGGCTATTCCAGCAAAAACGTATGGGGGGGGGGGGGATGGACGGCAACCGATATTTTTTTGGATGGGTGGGGGTGATTTGGGAAAATATATTTGTATGGGTGGTTGTCTTCCAGGTTAAAAAAAAAATGGGTGCCTATGAATTATGATAAAAATGAAAACGTATCACGTTACGTTTCTTTTATTACAAAAGAAGAAGAAAAGCGGAGCCATCCTACATTACGTACGAAAAAAAGATTGATAAATGGGCAGATAACTCAATGTGACAGTAAAAATTTCCCCTCCAAGGCGTTACCCAACCTATTGCACCTGTCCTAAACGACCACCTGTCTAACGCGACCAACGATCATGAGTTTTACAGCCTTTTCGTGAAAGTTTACCTTTACGAAACGACTGTACATTTTTCTATTACAACGCGATTCCTACTTTCGATTTCGGTCGAACATGACTATTCTGGGAATTATCGCCCCTAACACTTTCGTTTTAAAATGCACAGGTAATAGTTCAGCCGTGATCTTGTTTAATCGGCACTCTGAATCAATTATTATATCCAAGCTATCAATTGGTTTGCGGGGTAATTCGGATATGAAATATCCCACCTGGTATACCATTACGTTTAACAGAGTGGAAAATTTGCCTGATTGCGATATCAATGAGGTAAATATTGTGCTTGGGACTGAAATTTGCAATGGAATATTCGCGAGTATCAGAGTTTCCTGTACGAGAGATTGTAGGGGAAAAAGTCAAAGGAAAAAAGTCACCATCTATAGTATATGTATACACTTCGTAATTTAGGGAAATATTCATGTCTTGCACTTAAGTTGAGAGAAAACCTAGCTTTTTGAAAATTTCTTCTCCGTTGCTCCCTTGAATTTGTACACCGCCATACAATGCCATTTTATGTATACATAAATTGTAACTGATATAATAAGACGCATGTCTTAAGCAATAACGAGAGTAACAATATATATGAATTTAAATTTTAAGTGGTATGATTTCATATTTTATTTTTTATTTAGCTTTATATTATTAAAAAAACAAAAGAAAAACAACAACAAAACTCCTTGTTAAATCAACAATTAACAAGCACAATGATGAACAAAAATTCATTAACATATTATGTTCTGAGGAGCCATCTGCTCTAAATATAACTGGAAAATTTATTTTGAACAATATATGACACTATTTGTATATAACTATGTGTTATGTAATCACTTCTTTCTTTACTAGTATATGTACAGTATTTGTATATATTTCCGTGCTGCCCCTTGAGGGCCCTTAATTGGAAAATAAAATATGCTCTATGTTCTATGTAATAAATATCATCACAGCAATCAATGTTTGGCTATGTCCTGACCAATGACAATGGAATACATGTTTACGTTAGCCTAGACCTATCTGTTTCCATAAACACTTACCTAATAATGTCGGTGCACGTTGAAATGCACTTTTCATTACTTCGAAGTTGAATTAAATGTGCTTTGTATGGCTGCTCTGTTACACATTTGATCTTGTACAGACCGGGTCACAAGTCGATTAGCCATTCTAACATCGATACTCCAATCTTTCATCTGCTTCAAATAAAAGCGCGCAGCTCAGTGTTTCGGCGCAAATCAAAGGGTACCTCGATCGGCTAATACCGTATTTCCTATGGTTTACGGCGAGTACGATCTGCCGAGTTTTGTCGATGAGTTGAATGCCTTAATGTTTTTTTTATTTTAATAGAAAAAATATTATTAATAATTAATTTTAGTTTGAATATAAGAAACCAGCGTAAGATGCACAAAAAGTTGATGGTTTAAAAAAAAAGACGTGTAACAAACGGTTGCAAGTAATTTCATTGGGCAGTCATTTCACCCCCTTTCCTTCACGCTTCGTATTGTTTTTTAGGATACTTATGAAAAATCTTTTCGCTAGTTTGAAGCTCAAGAATTGTTAATGCAAATATCAATGTGTTCTGAAGTTGTTTTTCAAACTTTGAGCTATTGAGCAATATATGCTTTATTGTGGAGACGAGGATATGACACGAAACGACTGACAACCGTGAATAACAATGGTGGACGACGAAAACAAGATTGAGGTGTCACTAGAAAACCAGTTGATGAGCCGTCTACAGTCAGTGTAAAACTTGAAATGCAAGTATGAATTTATAGATAAAGTAAGAGCACACAAGACATACATTAAACGTTGAATTGGGGTCGAATGAATCCAGCTGCCCCCACCACTTAAGAGTTATGCCTTATGTTGTGTGTTGTAACCATGTCTTACTTAAAATAAAGATGTTTTGATTTGACCCTGAGCTAAGCCTAGCGAAATATGGACAAATTCTCGTCGTGAATATATACCTAGTCATGAAAGTAGATCTAGATCTATTTAAGAGGCACCGTCCCTTTTGGTGGGTTAATTACATTTCTTTCTTTTTTTGAAATATGGTTATACAATGTTTTATATTATAATCGTGATATAAAATATGGTTAGCTACTGCTGTAAGTATTAATTAAGTAGGTTTATATGTATTCAACCACCTTGTGTTGAACAGTAAAACACTGGCCTGCCATTTCATTTTATAATATTATATTTTTCAGGAAATAAAACTACCAAGAACTGCAATCTCTTTGAAAGAGCTTAAGAGTCCCCCTGTTCCCATCGGGCCTACCTTCAATGACTATGTGACACAGACGTATCAGTTCTTATAGGAATGGATTACTCAAATACATATTGACTGCTGTGAAGGTTTGCGTTTTCAAAACAGACTGAAAGTGAAACAGTGATGTTTAATGAAACATCAATTTTCTCTATATTCACTTGTACATAGTACGCTGTATAATTATCATGCAGTCTGTAAAAATGGAAGAGGTGATCGACAATTTTCACTGCAAGGATGAAACAATCAACCTTGTTCACTCAGGCAATTTTGGATACTCATTTTTGTGGCCACAAAATTTTCTACATGATAAAACAATATAGACAATAAATCACAATATACCAGGAAAGATTTTTTTTTTTTTTTTAAAAGAATAACAATGATGAAGTGGTTTTAAATTGATGTGCTGGACATTGAATAATACTAAGCTCAAAACGTGATACCTTTCTTATATATATATTAATGCATGATTTTGAAAAAGAAAAACCAGCACAAAAGCAGCACACATTGGTCAGCTTTTAGTGCCAACATCACAATGAGTAAGAAAATGCAGCACAAATGCAGCCCTGTAAGAATCTGTTTAAGATTTTGCAGTACAAGGTTAGTCATATTGCAGCACATAATCAGCACAAACAGTTTCCTGGTAAAACAAAGTAAACATTTTGCAGTACACTTTCTGTACAGATGCAGTACAAAATCAGCATATGCTGCCTGGCAGTACACTATCCCATACTGTGCTGTATTTGTACTTCATATCTGCAGTGCAAATAAAGTGTACTTTCAGCACCAAAGCAACATATGCTGCAATGCAGTATGCGCTTGCAGCACCAAAGCAGTATATGCTGCAATGCAGTATGCGCTGCAATTCCGTAAGGGCTGTGTAAGAAATACTAAATGCATGGTGATGTAGATCAGGAAGGCATCTACCAAAATTGTAAATCTCATGATTCCTGGGGTAGGGGTTCTGACCCCAGGGCGGGGCCAAACTTGTTATATAGTGTTTATGTGTAAAACACACAAATAACATATCTCCTTTAGTGCTATTGATACTAAATTGAAACTAAATGGATAGTTAAAAAGAACAGGTAGTCCTGTACCAAAATTGTAAATTTGATGATCCTAGGGATAGGGGTTGTGGTATCAGGGTGGGGCCAAAATGGTCAGTTATTAAATGTGTGAACAATATACATTTTTAACGTCTTCGTGATAACTATCCTCCAATTCTTTTCAAATTTGGTATGAAGCATCTTTGGAACAAGGGAGACATAAATTGTAAATTTCAGGATTTCTGCACCCCGGGGCCTTGGGGGCAGGACAAAACTGCCCAAAATTGACCAATTTTCAAAAATCTTCTCACGAACTGCACATGTTTAAGAACAACTAAATGCATTAAGATGCAAAGCGGGAAGGCTTCTACCAAAATTGTAAATTTCATGATCCCCGGGGTAGGGGTTCTGACTCCAGGGTGGGTACAAACTTACTATACAGTGTTTATGTATAAGTTTGCTGATACTGTATAAAATCTAAATGCACACCAAGGAATAGCAGAAAAAAGATGTACAAAAAATGGTGAATTTCACAACCCATGCTTTTGACTCTAGGATGGGTCCAAATTAGTCATATCTTTTAATGTTTTAATGTTAATACACCTATCATATCATGTAAAGCCTTTCATCAGTGTATGCAATTATGAAGGCATTGAAGTTGTAAGAACACATATTGTTTTATACTTCTGCTGAATGTGAAAATTTAGCTTAGATATTTAGAACAGGAATTTTTTTTCTAAATTTCATAGCCCTTTGGAGTAGTGATAACTTTTCACTAGTAGTCAGGTGACCGATAAGGCCTGTGGGCCTCTTGTTCAAAATATAAACTAGAATTAAGTTCTAAAATATCATATGGTTGATCCATTTGTAACGTTAAACGGAACAGCCAAGACACCCTTTGACCTTGATGATGCTCTATACTTGGTAATGATTATGCAGACAGGTGGTACTAGAAAACCGAATCGAGCTAGTTTGCAACAAACATGTATTCATTGTATGTTGAAAGCAATGCCAATTTCGAAAGAAATATGAGAGAAAAGATTCAGTGAATGTATATATGTAGGATTAAAACCAATTTGAACTTGTAGAAACTAAACTCTACCTTTAAAGGAAAATCTTAACATACAGGCGATTTCAGTATTGAATTCTTTATTTTATTTGTATGTGTGGTGGTGGCAGGGGAGAATCTAATTGTATGGGTGGTGGTAGCAGAGTAAAATTTAATTGTATGGGTGGTTGTCTTAAAAATAAAGTGCCTTCCCTCTCCCCATATTTTTTTTGCTGGAATGGCCCTGACATGTTTGGGCTTACAAAGGGTACATTGTGAAAATAGTTTTTCAAATTTATTAGAATAAATGATTACATAGCATTAAATAATAGGTATATAGTCTATGTTGCGTATTACAGCCCATTTGTTTGGGAAAATTATAATTATTAAGAAAAATAAGAAGGAGAGGTACATTTTCACTAATGTTGATTATATGTGGATGGGGTGCTTACATTTGAGAAGCAATAACAATGAAAATCGCATGTTAACATATATATTTTTCAATGTTTGTCTATTACTGGAATACATATCTATCTTATAAAGGCAATTTGTTCATGATTGAGTCCATTTAAGGCCAAGTATAGATATAACTTAGCTGAAATATTAGTTATTCTCAGGTGACCATTGAGGCCCTTGGGCCTCTTGTTAATCTCTCTGTGCAGA
The DNA here is from genome assembly GCF_947568905.1 of Ostrea edulis. Lineage (NCBI taxonomy): Eukaryota > Metazoa > Mollusca > Bivalvia > Ostreida > Ostreidae > Ostrea > Ostrea edulis. The sequence goes on from NC_079166.1 coordinate 24,104,729, forward strand.
GTTTGCAACTAAATACATATGCCAATAAATGTATGTGTACATCACAGCTATTGCCACTGGACATGTACAAGGGTAATTTCTTTAAACACATGTATAATATTGGTGCATTTTTCAAGTCATATGAGTGTGGTTTTAAGTGCTCTTGTACCATGTTAATATTATAGATTGATGCAGCAACAACAGAGAGTCCAAGACAAGAAACATTTGTAGAGTATGCAGATATTTTCCAGATGATTGGCTTCAGGAATATGTTTACTGAAAACGACATTAACAATGCTAAAGATGCACTTAAAAACATTTCCTGTTTTATAAGTGCCTTCCAGCAATATTGCAGTTCATGGAAGGTATGTAAACCATGCATATTTTAATCTTTTTAAACCCCTCCCTCCCCCATGTGAAACAAGAAACATTTATTAGGGCTACCTATTGTGATCTGTCTCTCTGTCCAACCATACAGAGTACATTTTCTTTCCTATTGGCCCAATCTGGCTTAAACTTCTTCTGCATAGTCCTAGTGGGAGAGGGTTTGCAGTGACCTTGAACCAATTTTATAGATATAAGGTTAAGGAAAATTCTTTTCTGGAGCATGATACCCCCCCCCCCCCTTGGCCTTGTCTGTGTCTATATTTCACCTGTGGAGTAATAGTGGATTAAGAGTATGCATAGACAATGAATTAAGTTTCTAGAGCAGAGGTCAATGTCATAAGTGATCTTAACGAATCAAATTCTCTTTCCTTGTTATCCCACCTCACCAAGAATGACCATGATTAAAGGTGCAAATTAAATGTCAAGGTCAACTCCAAATACTTTCCTTTCTAAGTCCTTTTCATCATAATGAACATTGCTAAAAACGGGGCCCTTTGAGAAGGTCAACATCCCACTATCTAATTTTAAGAATTACATGTACAAAATCATTTTTTATCAGGTTTGAAACTCCATGGAGTACTAGGGATGTTGCAGCAGTTTCCAAAAGAGGGGACTTCTTTCTTGGTAAAAGGAAAGGAAACAAAAGCTTCAGCGGTTGCAAATTTTTTCGTTTCTATATTTTCTAAGAATGAAAAAGAGAAAGAAGTAGAGAACCATTTTGGTGTGTAATTTTCATCAGCTGTCCAAGAAAATAGAGCGTATGTACATCATTTTTCATAAGAAAATGATAAACAATACTATATCAACTAATGAAACAATATACAATACTATGTAAACAGAAAATGTCAGATAAATTGACTTTTAATGTATTTCAGGGGAAAGTCTCAAAACTCCATGGATTTATTGCGAGAGTGAGATACCAGTGGAAATGGAGGTCACTCTGACCATATCGCATTTGCTACAAGCCTTAACTTGAAGTCCAGCTCTACCAAGGAATATTGACAATGGGTTGATACAATTTGATCATAAAAGTACCAAACTAATAAGTGTTAACACATGTGCACCATCAATTTGTTTCTCAAATTGTATTGTCAACCAAGAATATTCAAAATTTGAGGAATCCTTTTTGAATATAATAGTTGGGGCACCTGGGTTTGGAATTGAATAGTAACTTTGAATAATGCACAACATCACTTATTATTTAAGCAGACCAGTTTATCCCTTTTGTTGTTAGGTCATCTGAGTCACTTAGGAAATTCAAATTTTGAAATGCTGAAACATCATAAGTATTAATTTTCTAGCATAGAATTTTAAATGGATGATTATATTAGAATGTAAACTTTATCAAATAATATCAAATAATTTTGAGACATGATAAAATTCCTTTAAGAGAGGTCAGTGGAATAGGGAATGTGCTGGGTTTGCTATGTTTAAGATCAGTGATTGTTACACAGAATATGGAAACTACTTGTTGAATTTGAAGTGTACATGTATATTGAATCTGTGTGGCATAATAGGCAAGGTGTTTACAATTTATTGTCAATTCATGTAAGGTATGTTCCAAATCATTTAAGGTATGTTCAAAATAAATTTAATATATGATAAAGTTTGTAGTAGCATCTTAAAAACCGATGGAAATTTAATCATACAAGTTACCAATTTCATTTCCAAGGATTAGTCAAAAAGCCATACTCATGTACATGTTACATAAATGTATTTAAACATGGTTAGGTTGATTTAATAAAATATTTACATATATTAAATACATAATAAACACTAGTTTATTATCTAAAAAATTCTAAAGAACTTTTAGTAAACTTGAAATCGCAGAATTTTTCCCAAATCAATAACATTAAAACCTATGACTTTTCAACACTATACACGACCATTCCTCACGATAAATTAAAGACTAGTCTTTTTGACATCGTAGACAGTTGCTTCTTCAACAAAAACGGAAAACGGAAATATTCATATCTAGTAATCAGTCATTCAAAAACTGACTTTGTTAAACACCACTCTGATTCCACGCACAAGTACTCTGAAGTTGAAATAAAAAATATGCTAGAGTTCCTCATTGACAATATCTTCGTGGTCTTTGGTGATCAGATCTTCGAACAGTCTGTTGGAATTCCCATGTGCACGAATTGTGTTCCTTTGTTAGCTGACCTGTTTCTATATTCATATGAAGCAGAATTTATTCAAAAACTTCTACGCGAGAAGAAAAAATCTCTCGCTGTGGCCTTCAATTCGACATTTAGATATATCGATGACGTTTTGTCTATTAACAATAATAGCTTTCATTCATATGTCGATTTGATATATCCCTGTGAGCTGGAAATAAAGGCCACCACAGAGTCGTCCACTTCTGCTTCATACTTAGATATTTTATTGAAAGTAGACATTAACGGCAAACTGACAACTCAACTGTATGACAAACAGGATGATTTCAGCTTCTCCATCGTCAACTTCCCATATTTATGTAGCAATATTCCATTATCACCTGCATATGGTGTTTATATCTCTCAACTGATTCGATACGCAAGAGCTTGTTCTGCGTATAGTCAGTTTTTAAATCGAGGTGAGCTACTGACAAACAAGTTGATGGTACAGGGGTTTCAACAGTCTCGATTGAAGTCAGCATTTCGCAAATTCTATGGTCGTTATAACGATCTAGTTCGTCAGTACAACATCGCATTGGGTCAAATGCTGTCTGACGTGTTTCATACCGATTGTTAAGCCGTTCTTTGCACACTGATTTTGACTGCGGATAACTCCGTTTACCTGATCAGGATACAGGGCTCACGGCGGGTGTGACCGGTCAACAGGGGATGCTTACTCCTCCTAGGCACCTGATCCCACCTCTGGTGTGTCCAGGGGTCCGTATTTGCTCAACTATCTATTTTGTATTGCTTATAGGAGTTATGAGATTCATCAGTGTTCGTTATCTTCACCTTGTATCTGTAGGATACCTCTTTATACCAAACAAATAACAAAACCTTTATGAGACCGGTACAAATTCTCAGACAAATCCAGGCAGTAAGTGCCAAGATTATGTCTGGACAAAATCATGTCTACAGACAGTTTAATGGACAGACAGATATGCTGATTCCATTATATTCCACCTAAACTTCATTTGCAGGGGTATAATTGCAGATAACAAAGACACCAGGGCCACAAAACTTGGACAAGCTCACTTTGAATTCTAATCTCACTTTACTATTAATTCCCTTAGTAAAAAGTGAGACTGAGATCCAAAGTGAGCTCATCTAAGTTGTATGGCTCTGGAGTCGGATGCCTTTCAGTCAGAAAAGCACATTCCAGCCTGCGATTCAGGAGAGGAAAAAAAATCTGCCTCAATGTAGCCAGATACAAAGAAATAATTTCAAAGTTATAAAATTTATATTATTTAGGTCACCTGAGTAAACTCAGGTGACCTATTGCAATCGGTTGTCGTCCGTCGTCGTGCGTTAACAATTGAACATTTTTAACTTCTTGATAACTACCAGCCCAATTCTTTTCATATTTGATATGAAGTATCTTTGGGACAAGGGAAACATAAATTGTAAATTTCAGGTCTCCAGCACTCCTGGGGCCTTAGGGGTGGGGCAAAAACTGCCCAAAATTGACCAATTTTTAAAAAATCTTCTCAAGAACCGCACATGTGTAAGAAAAACTATATGCATGGTGATGGAGAGCAGGAAAGCTTCTACCAAAATTGTAAATTTCATGACCCCAGGGCGGGGCCAAACTTGGTATATAGTGTTTATGTGTAAAACACTTAAATAACATCTTCTTTAGTGCTGTTGATACTAAATTGAAACTAAATGGATAGAGCAGGTAGTCTTTTGCCAAAATTGTAAATTTGATGATCTCCGGAGTAAGCGTTCTGACCCCAGGGTGGGGCAACACTTAGTATATAGTATTTATGTGTAAGTTTGCTGATACTGTATAAAATCTAAATGCATACTTAGGAATAGCAGAAAAGGATGTATAAAAAATGTTGAATTTCAATCAAAACCCAGGGTTATGACTTAAGGATGAGTCCAAATTAGTCATATGTTTTTGATGTTTTAATGTTAATACACTTATTATTTAAAGCCTTTCATCAGTGTATTCACTTTTGAAGGCAGTGAAGTTTTAAGAACACATCTTGTTTTATACTGTTGCTGAACATTAGAATTTATCTTAGATATTTAGAATAGGAATTTTTTTCTAGATTTCATAGCTCATGGAAGTAGTGATACTTTTTCACTAGTATTCAGGTGACCGATAAGGCGTGTGGGCCTCTTGTTACATGAAATCCAGACTGATCAAGTTTTGCATATATATATATATATATATATGTGTGTGTGTGTGTGTGTGTGTGTGTGTGTGTGTGTGTGCTAGCCTGTTTATGTTGTGGTCGAATGAAAGATGACAACTAGGCTGGTTGGGTTCTACATTTATTGACACAAATAGAAATCAGGATCTCTGAGAGAGAGAGAGAGAGAGAGAGAGAGAGAGAGAGAGAGAGAGAGAAAGAAAGAAACCCTGTAACATAACAAGAATGAAATGATCAAAAGATAAAGGTTTCAAACACATATAATAGTAAATCAGTACATAACACATAATATTTCAATACTCTGCAAGAAGGATAACTCTTGTCATGAAACATTATAGATATTGGGAAATACAAGTTATTCCCCTTGATACTGAACTTTTAAATCTAGATCCATAATGAGTACTTGTCGATTTGAAATACACACACACACATATATATATATATAAAGGATAAAAACATGATGTGATTTAATCACCTGTTTGTTGAACAAGGTAGTACTTATTCTCTCATCAGTCAATTAATGAAGCTCTAGGTTTCAATTCAGTACTACAAACAATATTTACATATAATACTGTACTGATTGAATACATAGTGCATAAGATCAATATATACAGAATTTAATTATGAATAAAGTTCTAGAATTCGCTCATCTATCAATGGAATTTACTTTCTAACTTCAGTTTAATAGAAATGCTAAATTAGAAACTTTACAGA
>NC_079166.1:24112629-24117629 GCF_947568905.1 Ostrea edulis
ATCCAAAGGCTAAAGTGGGCTTCTCTGATTGAAATTTGTCCACTATCGGCCGAAGGCGTAAGGGTTGTAAATTTGTCACAATTTCATCTTTATTATCTCCAGAATCACTGGGCCATTTTCAACTAAACTTGGCACATTCTTTGGTAGAGTGGATTCAAATTTATTCACAAGAAGGACTAAGTCCGGCCTCTTTCAAAGGGAGATAATTAAGAATTGGTATAAATTTAATGGCATCTTATAAAATCTTCTTCTCAAGAACACTGGAACATAGAAGATGAAAGCTTCATTACAAAGTGTAGATCGTATTCAAGTTAGTTCAAATCATATCGGGGGGGGGGGGGGGTAGGTTTGAGCCACAACAGATCATTACACTTTTTAATGACTAAACTGATTTCTGCTTTTCTCTAATCAAAGTGATCAGGTGAGCTATGTGGCCCATTGGCGTCTTGTCATTAAGGTATTTTCACCTAAATATCTCAATATTTTTCTCACCCCCAGCGAGATTGAGACAATGAGGTTTGACTTCATTTCAAAATACTGATATGTCTAAAAATATGAATACCCGTATTTCTATAGATCTATAAAATACACAATTCAAATGTTCAAATCTTTCAGAGTTAAAATACTAGTTTAATGTAATTAATGATATAATAGATATTAAAAATGTTCTTAACTTTTTCTAGGATGATATAAAAATAAAATCCACTGAAGAAAATAAAATTCACATACAGCATCTACAGGGTTATAGTTGAAATTATTTAAATGAGAATTTAGTACAATAAAATTTATCTGATTAGCTTGTGATATCCGTCTATGTACCATAATGATAAAGGTGCTTTGACATTATACACTCTTCTCTGAACTGGCTTCAATAAAAGACGTCTAAACAAGACACCCCCAAAGTCTACTCTATTTTGTTGAATAATATATCCTAGGCTTGCTAGATGACCTTTGACACTCCTGTATCTTATATTTGGAAAGTCATTAATTATTTTTTTTCACATCTTTGTCAATCTCTTCATCGTTGATTAAAAAATATCTACAGAAAATCGAAATACTCATTTCCTCAAGTCTTCTTCGAACTGTTGATTTGCTTACTCCTAGTATATATACCATCTGGGTCAAAGTAAAATGTGCATTTACGTAGTATTCCAACATCTCTACAGGTATTTGTATTTTTGGTTGCCCCTTCATACCATTTAACACATCACATAGTGCATATCAATATTGGAGAAAACAATCATTCACAGCACTATCTTTTTCCAAGATGTTCATGGCTTCAAAAAGAGAGTCTATCACAGAACTTGGACCAACTTGTTCAGGACAGTTTTGGAATATCATTAGCATAGAATAAATCTTGAACTGAATATCCTCATTACTTATCCCACTTTCATTTTCACATAATAATATTGTCTTTCAATTTCTGAATACATACTGCTCGCAGTTCTACGTTCATAGCAAATGGATAGGGTTCCCTCTCCGAAACATTTAACAGCTGTTTCACGTCCTACTATTAAAGGAAATTTTAATCAATAATTGGATATTGTGAAATCACTTATTTTTGTGGAGGGTTGGGGGATTGGGGTTAATTTTTGTTATATGCCGAGACCCACTAATTCCAGTCCTCCACAAATTGTAATTTTTAAAAATATATTTATGATATTACACTTCTTCATCCATGAAATCAAAACCCAAGGAACCAATATTATTCCTCAACCCATGAAAACTTGATCCAGGAAAATGTGATTTTACAGTACAAAGAAATTGGCATTGGTTTGGTAATAAAATGAAGAAGAAAACATTGGAAATCTTCAGGGGTACTGAATCTAATAGACAACTCTTTTAGTGCATACCACTTGTAACATGTTGGGATCACTTGCCTAAATGGGGTATAATTAGGCCCGTAGTGGGAAGTAATTTCAGTTTGGGTGGGCACTACCAAGCACAAATTCCTTAACAAGCAAAAAAAAAAAGACATTAAACGTCATTATTGAGGGACACAACGAAAGAGAATCTTTGTTTTCTATACAATACAATATGAGAGACATAAATAATGTTATCCAAATTATTGGGGGGGGGGGGGGGGGGGGTGATAATAGCACATCTGGGTCATAATATATATATTTTTTATTTCAATGTTAATATTCTATTACAAATATACATGTAACAAATTCGTCTTGTATGTATATTACATGTGTCTCATTACCATTTATTATAGATAATCCCCATCTGCTATAAAAAAAAAATTAAGTTGACATGTTACTGCTATCAATTTTTGTATTACTCTGTTATTGTATGCCCTCAACGGCCCCGAATTGGTCTCACTAAATGTATTTTTTTTAAAATATATAATTATATATAAATGAATGGGATATAAATCATCAGTGCAAAAAATGCATTAAATGCAACTACTTTTGGCAAGCCGATTGCGTTATAATTTAATTGTTGGGGTTGCTCTTTCATTGGGCCTAAAATAAAATTAAGTTTGTTTGCCCTTCTCTGACCGACCCGTTTTCCGAAACAGAGTTGGACGGTTTAATTTCTGGTGTTATATTTAATGTTCAGGTCGAGGAAATGCTTGTAACTTTCATTGTATAATTATCGTTGATACCAAGCGTTATAGTGATGTGCTTAAAACGTTTCGAAACATCTCGCTCTTTATCCATAGCTGTCAACAATGTCAGGGTACCAATCTAAGATCTAGAATGTTCCAAATGACCGCATGGTAAAATCAACAACAATAAATTGTTTTTCAGGAATTTAAGTCTATACATGTATTTGTACAAGTATTTAATAAAAACAAACATGTATAACACAAATATTAAAGTAGGAAAAGGAAAGTCTAGCATCAGCAAACTTTATATAAAATTTGAGAGTGATAAAACGTGGAAAGTGAGGACAATTTTTAACCATATGACAACATTCTGCCCCGTTACGTCTCCATAAACGTGACCCACAGCATACGAAAGATGTACATACAGAATATTAGATTAGAACAAGTGGTGTGAGGACATGTTCTCTCAAAACCATATTTTCACAATTCGAAAGAGAGTATTAGATAGGTGTCCCTATAGCTATACCCAACACAGTACATTTTTGTCTTTACAATAACATACGTGTATTCTCTTCTAGACATTGTGAAAACGTCCTCACTTAACAGGTTTCATTGTCTAGAAGAGAGAATATATTATTTAACATTACTGACTGTGAAAAAAACCTCGGTCTCAGATATATGTATAACTGTTACATAACAGTTCCTGTCTGCTTCAACGCCTCAGACCTCGATCAGCGCACGCTCTACCCGTGAAACTGCTAAGACAACATTAGACTCGCCACACGAACACCGCTTGGTATTCAATATAAATAAAGCATCAATCTAATTAAAATGAATTATTTAATCGGATCCAAAGATCAAATTTTAATTACATTTTTCGGGCTTTGAATATCTGAGAGAGAGAGAGAGAGAGAGAGAGAGAGAGAGAGAGAGAGAGAGAGAGATAGAGAGAGAGAGAGAAGGGGGATTACAAGGCATTACATATTTTAAGGGAGATAATATAATACCACAAAGTAGATAACAAGTAAAACGCACTTTTGGGGTGTACGCCACCCCTGTCGTATATGTGTGGCCTTACTCTACAAAGTATGATGGATTTTAATTCAACATGCAATCAGAGAGTAATTTTGATGATACTGACATTCATATATACCGTAATAAAAGGAATTAGTAAGTTGTAAGCGAGGAAACCAGCACTTGATGAAGGAATTGAAAGAAGAAAAAACCCGTCCAGTTTAAATAGGTAAAATATACTTAATTAATAATTAGGTAAAATTTGTTGGGTATAGGTAATTGTAAGCTGATAAGCAGATTAGGGACATTACAATTTTGACATCCTGTATGCGACGCGTTGAACATCTATGCACAGGGTCTTCTCCCCTGTGTGTTGTTTGAATTTCACGTGCAGCCCGGACCCAACAGGTGTACTTATAAGCGAAGTTCGATTGAAATGGGAAAACAAAAAAATTATTTTAGCATAATATAAAATTTACATTTTTTTATTCCTAAAACATACAAAATAATATTTTGTTATTAATAAATTTTTGAACCAATTCTCGAAGTCTACACAAACGCCATTAAAACAGACAGAACATATTAATCTTTCACTCATATACGGTAATTTATATTACTTTCTCACTGTAAAATTATTAGGACACAGCTCCTAATCCAAGATATATTATCATTATATGTAGCATAAAATACTATTAAAAAACAAAATTAAATGCTGGTTTTTTGGTGTTTTTTCCCTGAGAATAAAAAAAATTGAAAGTGTATGAATATGCTAAATCCTAAGTATATCTAGTTTTAGTAGGGACCAATATAGGTCCCTGATTTCATTTTTTATTTTTTCTTAAATGATTTATTTAATATACCGGCATGTAATGCGAGATAGCTATCCATAAGCAAGGCGTACTCATTTTCTGCCGACGAACAAAATAGCTATTGTAGAGGTAGTTTGTCATAACAGGTAAATAACGGTACTTCACACCGCGGCGGTATAAATCTGCCCCGCGATGAAATCAAGCGGAGGTATAGCGCGGGAAGGATCAACACACATTGGGGAGGGGGGGGGGGTCTAATACGGGATCCGCGTTGTCCGTACAGTACATGGGGTGTTAAGGATCAGAGGGTGCATCTACTATAGGCATAATGTGAAAAGTGATAGAAAGGAAGGTGTATACTGGTACAGAAAAAGATTACATGTTTCATGAACAAGAATTCAATGAATTAAAGCAGGCAGAGCTTACATGCAGCTTGAAGTTGACAAAATAGCTTAATGCTAATATATGTGTCTGCACTGTATAAAAGCATAGAAGCAACATACGTACATAAAGTTGTACAACGTAAATTAAGAAAAAAGTTTTTATAATTATTTTTCCAATGCAAAATAAAATAATTTACCTACCTACCTACCTAGACTGAACATGGTGGGTCGGGGAAGGGC